>NC_089253.1:2365000-2665000 GCF_963930625.1 Muntiacus reevesi | reverse complement strand
AAAGCTGGGCTCACTGGAGTCACGTAAGTGCGATTGTGCAGTTAGTCTTTTTTTACACTGCCTCTTCTTGCTAAGAAAACAAAACTAACTGGGGTAAAATATCCACTACTGATAGGATGGGCAAAGGGTTAATACCTGTACATGAAGAATGCTTACCAATGACTAAAATGTTATCAGGGATTATCTCTGCGGAGTGGGGTTATGGGTAAATTACATTTTTACTTTATTCCTCTCTATATTTTCAAAAAGTTATATAATCACTATGTGTTATATAATCTGGAAAACAGTTCATTTAAAGAAAGTCATCTAATACCCTAATGTTTCCAGTATAATTCTGAGACAGATATGCTATGCATTTCCGCAGAACCCATCAACTGGACTCTACTGCCTAGGGTTTTATGATCATCCTGAGAAACTAAAGACTTACCTTTCCTTTGAAAATCTTTTATTCCCCCAAGAATGAGGGAAATTAAAGGGTTAGCCAAATGGAAAGGGAATGTTTTCAGTTCTGAGGAAAATACCACTTTAACCATCCTTGATGGTTTTAGAAGTGTGTGTGTGTATATATATATATATATATATATATATATATATATATATATATATGTAATCTCAAGCAAAGTGATATTCTAATTACAGATCAGTCTTATGTATTCATTAAAGCAAATCTCCTGAGGACTTCACCAGGAAATACTTAGCTGACTTTGAATCGTTGGATGTAATTTAAAGTAATAAAGCTGCATTTATTTTTAAATACTCTGTGATTCTGACTAATTTCCAGCTGACCTGGCCTCAATCTGTTCACATTAGGGACGTTTGACTACATTTTAAAAGGTGGACTACCAAAGATATACGTGATCAGACCTTTTAAAATGAATATGTCGGAACAACTGCAGAAGTGGAGGACAAGGAAGAGGAAAGATATATTCTTAAATAACGTTAAACTCAGAGGAAGACTTACATTTGCCTATTTTAACTATACTCAAAACAAGTCATGGATTGCTTTAAAGATAATAAAGTTGATTTATTTTTCATTAGAATGCTTTAATCATTTTTCCCCCTGGTAATCTGAGTTAGCATTAGCCTTTAATAGAAACACAGGGACTTTCCTGGTGGTCCAGTGACTGAGAGACCACACTCCCCATGCAGGGGCCCCAGGTTCCATCTCTGGTGAGTTAACTAGATCCCACATAAAATAAATAAAAAGAAATTTAAAAAACCTAAGCATAGAATCTGGAAGATAAACATTGCTATGTATCCCTGCACCCACCGCTTCATGTGCCCCATTACCCTTGCTTCCCAGAGAGACCAAAAATTACTGTGTTCATTAGAGGGAAATGTCAGAATCAAAAACTTTTTCCTCCTGGGAAACTCTGTATAGGGTGTCTAGGTTCACAGCTCTTTATCTGCAATTCTACAATCCCCAAAGCTCTAAGAAATAAAAAGATTGAGAATATAATCGTGGCAAACATTTGCTGGCAAAACCAAGCAAATCATGCCGAGGCTATTCTAGTCTTTATTTCCCTCATTTAGTGTGACTATCCATATGTTTCACTGTAGAAACACTGGTATATTTGGTGATAGGTCCTATGCCAGTTTGTAGGATGGGATGGGTATTTTACATAATATGAAAGACACGTAGTGTATGTCATTTCTAAAATTGCAAAATTGTGCATTCTGGGATCCATCTGGCCCCAAGCATTTGAAGACCAGTATGTCTTCAACAGCATCTCTGGTTTCTTTTTCCATGCCGTCTCTTCTCCCCCAGGGCAGCCCTCTCCTCCCCACCCAGCCAGGGAGGGTCAGAGTACGGGAGGGATGGCGCTGGCTGGTTGGTAGGAAGTACGCACATGATGAGGACGGGGTCCTGGGTGGGCACATAAAGCCCACGCATCTCCCATGTACCCTGCCTCACGTCATTTCTGTCTTGCTTCAGGGGCCCCTCCAGGGCCTTTTTACCTTTCTGAAAGATGTCCGTGTAAGAGCGGACGCCCGCCAGCCCTGCTGTTTCAAGGGGGGGCTTTTGTCTTCTGTCGCAAAGGTGTGAGGAGGACGTCAACGAGTGCGAGCGGGAGGAGTGTGAGAACGGCGGGGCCTGCGTCAATGTGTTCGGCTCCTTCGTGTGCAACTGCACGCCGGGCTACGTGGGCCAGTACTGCGGGCTGCGGCCGGTGGTGGTGCCCAACATCCAGGCCGGGCACGCCTACGTGGGCAGGGAGGAGCTGATCGGCATCGCCGCGGTGCTCCTGGTCATCGTCGCCCTCATCGTCCTCTTCGTCGTCTTCCGCAAGAAGGTCTTCCGCAAGAGCTACTCCCGCAACAACATCACGCTGGTGCAGGACCCCGCCACGGCCGCCCTGCTCCGCAAGAGCAACGGCGTGCCCTTCCGGAGCCTGCGCGCCGGGGACGGCCGCCACGCGTACCAGGAGGCCGGGCCCCCGCAGGTGCCCGTGCGCCCCATGGCCTACACCCCGTGCTTCCAGGGCGACTCCAGGAGCAACCTGGACAAGCTCGGGGACGGGCTGGGCGGCGAGCCCCAGGAGATGACCACCTTCCACCCCGAGTCCCCGCGCATCCTGACGGCCCGGCGGGGCGTGGTGGTGTGCAGCGTGGCCCCCAACCTGCCCGCCGTGTCCCCCTGCCGCTCCGACTGCGACTCCATCCGCAAGAACGGCTGGGACGCGGGCACCGAGAGTGAGTCCGCAGGAGTTCAGCAGCATTGCTTCCACTGGTGTTTAGGGGAACTTTGGGAAGGGAGAGCGACCCCAGAGGCACAGAGCTCTGCTCAGGACAGGCCCTGACACTGAAGGTTCACACCAGCTCTGAAATCTTGCCCTGGTTCTTATCCCCATTTACTGATGGGGAAAAGGAGGCTTAGAGAACATACAAGGTGCCCACCATCGCAGTTTGTAAGAGGCTGTTGGCATTCCAACCCAGGGCTGCCGGCCTCTGAAACCCATGCTCTTTTCATAACAACATACTCTTGGCAGTAAACCAAGCAGCGTAGCCACATATGCCATATACAGGAAGTGTGCTCTAGAAGGTCAGAGGAGAGTACTTCCAGTCTTAGGGCGATGACTTGAGAGAAGCAGAGGGACATTGGAGTTGGACCATGGTGGATTAAACATCCAGGAAAAGAAGGGTGTTCCGCATAGAAGCACAAATTCAGAAGAAGAGCAGGTCCTTCTGTTTGGCTGGAACGCAGGGTCCAGGAGACAAGCAGGAAATGTGGTCCAGGCCACATGCTAGTGTTTCCCTCTCCTCTTGGCCTCCTGGAGCAGAATTGCAGGCAAAAGGAAGACCCACAAGTGCAAAGGCCCTGGGGTGGGAAAGACTTTAGCATATTGAAGAACATAGGCAAGGGTCAATGTAGTTGGAGCTTGGTGAGCAACACTAATGCAGAATTTTAAGCAGGAAACTAGCGCAATATAACTTCCACTTTTAAAAGATGGTTCAGACCAATCCATGGAAAAGAGACGAAGCAGAAAGTAAGCGAGAAGGAAGCAGTTAATTGGCCTCTACAAACATCTAAGTGAGAGGTGGTGATTGTTTTCCCTGCTCTAGTATCAGTCAGGCAAGCTCTGTTGTATCCTATGACTTTTCATCAGGCCTAGTGGCTTAATATTCAAGCAGCAATAATACCCTGGGTGTCTGGAGTTTCCAAAGGCTGAGGATACAGTACCCTGATATATGTTGGAGCAGAAGTAGGGGGGTCTGGTTTTAAATGAAGCTAGAAATGAAGCTAGAAAACACCTGTAGTCAGGAGATAAAGGGTTCCTCCATGGAGGAAGGGGGCATGCCTCCTGGGGTCTTTAAGCATGAGTAAGATTTGGGAGGAAACTATCTGAGAGGGCCTTCTAGAAATAGGAAGCAGCTCAGTTAGTGTAGGGGACACAGAAGGGGTTTCCTGAGGGGTGTCTAGCTCTGTTGTTTAGGAGGAAGGCAAGGCTAGTAGTAAAAGTTTGGATGCCAGCTACAGTCAAGATGATTGAATCTCTGAGAGTGTGAGCTCACCAAGGGAGCAGGAGCAGAGAATATGCTCAATCTGGGCCACTTGCAAATGTCTGCATGTGGGAGGTAGGCAGGGGCTAGGGCCAGGAAGGGAAACACACATGGGCCACAAAGAGAGAGCTGGAAAAGCGAAAAGGGCAGCGAGCAGAAGTTAAGGGTATCAATAAGGTCAGCAGGGTTCAGTCCCATAAAACCATCCAGGAGGATATAGTCTTATACAGAAAAAAAATAGATATACTATGCTTACCACCTGAAAGTTTCTTAGTGATCTCAAGAATGTTTCAGTGAATCTTCAAGACAGAGTCCAGTGTGCAAGGGTTAAGGACGAAAAGATTTGGTGAGAAAACAGAGGTAGCAAATGATCATGAAAAGCCGCCACTGCGGTGTGCTGAATCGTTCCCTTAAATCCCACACTGCCCCACATGGGCACCAGTTGGAGGAGGGGGTGCGTGAAATAACTTGCCTACATTTGATTCTTGGGTCGGGAAGATCCTCTAGAGAAGGGATAGGTACCCACTCCAGTATTCTTGGACTTCCCTGGTGGCTCAGCTGGTAAAGAATTCGCCTGCAATGTGGGAGACCTGGGTTCGATTCCTGGGTCAGAAAGATCCCCTGGAGAAGGTAAAGGCTACCCACTGCAGTATTCTGGCCTGGAGAATTCCATGGACTGTATAGTCCGTGGGGTCGCAAAGAGTCAGACACGACTAAGCGACTTTCACTTCACTTCACGAGCAGTAACTAGGAAAGGGAGGGACAGGATTCAAACTTGGTGCATCAGGTGCTTTTACCAAGACTACTCCTGGAACTTTTACAGGGAGGAGGAAGAGGCGCAGGAGAGGGAGGGTCTGCTGATGATGGCAGAGAGCCTCTACCCATGCCATTCTAGTGCGCCCCCATGGCTGAGTCCACCGTTAAGGAGACACACTTATACTTCAAGTAGTTGCTTTTGGGAGAAGGCAATGGCACCCCACTCCAGTACTCTTGCCTGGAGAACCCCATGGATGGAGGAGCCTGGTAGGTTGCAGTTCATGGGGTTGCTGAGTCGGACGCGACTGAGTGACTTCACTTTCACTTTTCACTTTCATGCATTGGAGAAGGAAATGGCAACCCACTCCAGTGTTCTTGCCTGGAGAATCCCAGGGACGGCGGAGCCTGCTGGGCTGTCGTCTATGGGGTCGCACAGAGTCGGACACGACTGACGCAACTTAGCAGCAGCAGCAGCAGCGATCACCCTTGGATTTTACCCATAAATATATTCCCTCTCAAATTATCTGTAGAGTTAGACTTCACTGCAGCCTTGCTAAATCCTCTGGTTAATTAAAAGCCTCTTTTTACTTAGCAATGAAAAGCGGGGGGCTTAAATAAATGGAGGAGTGCAGAGAGGAGTTTCTGCCCAGCACTGTGCTCACCAGGGCGGGTCACCTGGCATCCCCTCCCTCCCATCAGCTGTGTTCACAGCTGAGCCTGGTGCCCACTTTGTGCTTTTCCAAGGCACGTCTTGTTTTCTGCGGCATGGCTGCTGACAGGTGAGTTTCTCCCTGGCGTCTCTCTCCACTTAGATCCGCTGTTTATCAACTGATTGCTTTGCTGTGGCTCCAGCATCTGGTGGCAGAGGCCACACCGCAGTGCCCGCTCCCACCACCACCCCGGGTGGAAGAAACGGTGACCTCTCTAGTCATGGAGAAGCACAACCGTTCCTGAAGCACGAGGCCCCCTCTCTTGGGGCCATCACACTCCGGAATGATCTGAAGTTTTCCCGCTGATCAGTTCCCTGCCCCTGCTTCAGGATGTGACAGCTTTATTTCCAGAATCCACCTCAGGCCAAAACTTGCACAGCCCTCCAAAGTATTGTTGAGTTTTTATGGAATACATTTCCTCCTTTGTTAAGCAAGGCAGCGCTAGCTGGCGAGACAGTCTCTGGGTGACTAATTCATTTTTCACTTGACAACTTGGAGACACGGGTTGTTTCCCATTGTTTCCTTAGTCCACCAAATAGGAGGGTAGCCCTGTAGTGTGTGTGGCTGCGTGGTGTCTGTTGGGGTGTGTGTTCAGGCTGCCTTTGTGCGGCAAAGAAAGGGGAAGTGTGTGGCTAACAGCACGTCCACACCACCGACTGACTGCCCTCCTGCCAGAGTGCCGTGTGCTGTCACTCCCAAAAAGTGGTGTGACGCTGCCCTCTAGAAGGCCACACGGAAAACTTCACTCACTCCCCAGAGAGGAAGTTTGGAGACCTGTAATGATATTCTTGCCTATAAAATATTTATACCCCTATTTTAAAAATAATCTCACTTAACCTGGTGTTGACACCACGTCGGTCCATGCAAATGATTTAAATTAACTCTGAATGGCAAAACCCAACCCACTCCATCCTCCCTTCACTCCTCACTCAGTCGCTCCCCTTTGAAGACAGAACAGCACTTTCAGCTGTCAGCTATTTGGAAGCTCATTTGCCACGGGTTAAGGGTTTCAAATCCATAATGTAAATCTCTTGATTGACAGACCTTTGCCCCCAATGGCACAATCAATTTTCTACTGTGTGGCTAAATTCTTTTCTCTAAGCAGATGAAAGCGCCCCAAGAAGTGAACTCTGGCAGGGGACGGGGCTGGAAATATGCACAAGGTAACCAGTGTCATTTCTGCTTTCTCTCTGGCTGTCCGTGAAGACAAAGGGGTTGATGACCCGGGAGAAGTGACCTGCTTTGCAGGCAGTAATAAAGGCAGCAACTCGGAAGTGCAGTCCTTGAGTTCCTTCCAGTCAGATTCGGGCGATGACAATGGTAAGAAATCCCGGGATTTATTTCCCCCATGGACTGTGTTTCCTGTGCTGGCAGCTGCTGGCTGAGGAGAGGGTGGTGGGACCTGTTTTGTTTCCTGGCCTGATCTTGGGCTTCTGCCCATGCTCACAGCTTTTTGGTGAACTCCACTGTTGGGTGTTTTCATAGAAAGAGCAAAGCGCCCATTGAGCTGCCCCAGCTGTGAGCAGGCGCAGAAGGAGACAAGGTTCCCCCAGACCTCCAGTGATGCATCCTCTTTGACCTTATTCCAAAGAATACTCTCTAGCAAACTGTGATTTATTTCCTTTTTAAACTCATGATGATGTCTTCACTCTTCAATCTACATCCAACCTCCCCATCATTAGAAATTAGTTCAGAGGCAAGACCTCCTTCCAGTAGAATCTGCTTCCCAGAGAGGTGGTATCTTCATTCAGTTGAGAACCCCTTATAATCGCGTGGGGTCATGAGCTTTTGGAGACTCTAGTAGACATGACACCTCAGCTCCTTTGAGAAATGCACATGCACCCAAAATGGTACATCCAGTTCCATGTGGCTCATGAACCCCACTGACTCCAAAGCTGCTGCCTCCACTGCTTATGAACCCCTGTTTATGGAGAGGGCATTAATTCTGGACTCAATTTTCTGATCTTGAGGAACCAGGCTTGGAGATTGGGTTGATCTCCCCCAGGAAGGGAAGGGGAGCAGAAATGGTCATAAAACAGTGAGAATTTACCACATGGTGGTGAACCAAGAATAATTTCCAATAGTCATCAACAGACAGGCAACCTTATCTTAGTCTATACCTTATGCCGTTTTCCTGTTTGTCAACAACTGGTAAAAATTGAATATGTATTAATTTATGTCATCATTCAACCCTAAACCCTTGCGGAGTTTCTCTTGAGCACTGACTCCTACACTGGGCATTCTGTACCATGAAGTACAAAATGAAAACAACATAGTCTTTGCCACCCCCCAACTCCGACCCCACAGGTAGAGATAGAAACCATAACATCAATCACGGAAGTAAAACAGTCTGCTTTCCCCATCACTACCCCCAGTCCCTCCCACTTCCTTCCCAAATCCCTGGCCCTCCTGAGAGGTGCAGAAACCATTGAGCAACAAGCCACGCTGACAGCAGACTTCTTCCAAGCTATCTCAGAAGGTCAGAGGCAGGTCTCCAGATCTGCTTGCCTTGGTGTTTACCCTCTTCTTCAGCCCTAACCAGAAGAAGTGCTGTCTCTGGTTTGTGTTCTATCTAGAAGCACCCAAAAACGTAGTGTTTCCATGCTCCAGACAGCAACCCAGTGATGAGGTCTGGTTGACTGCTTTCACAGTTTCTGCTTCATGACATACTTGGGCTTTCATGCTTAGCATTCTAGGCTGGTCCATTCTAGCAGGCTTCCTAAAGTATTAGGAATTTTCTACCAATTAGTTTTTTTCCCCCCTCTTTCTTGTTTTTTAAATTATGAAAGTATGATAACACATGTACAGGAGACTTGGAAAATACAGAACAAAATTACAGATAATTTCACTATATATTACAATTTTTTAAGTAAATTAAGATTTTTAATTTAAGTTGGAGTTTCAATATCAAGCTCTCAGAAGTTAATAGAATGAATATACTGAAAAGTAGGATACAGTGGGCCTGAAGGCTTCCTTGGTAGCTAGGATGGTAAAGAATCTGCCTGCAGTGAAGGAGACCTGGGTTGGATCCCTGGGTCGGGAAGATCCCCTGGAGTAGGAGATGTCAACCCACTCCAGTAATCCTTGCCTGGAGTATTCCATGAACAGAGGCGCCTGGAGCGCTACAGTCCACGGGGTCTCAAACAGTCAGACACAACTGAGCAACTAACACACACGTACAAAGTAGACTGAAAAGCACCATGAACCAAGTCAACATAATTAAGATTTACACAGTTTTCACACAATAGTAGGATACAAAGTCTATTCAGGTTCCCATGGACTATAAACTAGGAGACACTGGAATATATCCAGGGACATTAAACAAGGTACAAAAATTTGATGGTCTAAAGGTATTGAAATCATAGAGTCTGTTCTCCTAATCACTGTGGAATTATGTTAGAAATCAATATCAAAAGATATTTGAAAATAACCCACATATTTTCAAGAGTAATGTGACATTTACCAAAAGAGATCTTTGACTTAGCCTTTTACTGATTGGTTTAAGCCTGATCACCTCTCCAAAAGCTTCTGGTATCAGATGCTAAGGCGACCCAGGTGGGCTCAGAAATCTCCTCCCCATTTTCTGACTGTTTCAGAGGCCAAGCTCCCATCTACACTTTGCGGGTGGGAGCTGGGCCTCGGGTCGTCCCAGGCTGCCAGGGGCATCATCTGAGTGTGAAACCATCAGTCCTGCAAAGGTTATTGTTCATCACTGGCATTTGGCTCAGAGCAGCATGGCTGACCAGCAAGTAATTAGCCCTGGGAATAGTGAGATCTTCCTCGGAGCCCTTGGGAGTTACTAATGAGAAATTAGCGTGGGCTTATGAGCCTCTGCCTTCCTAGATTGATTTCACTGGGCCACAAGGTGTGAATTTATGACATGGCAATTCCTGCAATCACGACTTTGAGGAGGACTGGCCCTACATTTGCTGCTGTTTCCCTTCCTCCGAGAATCCCAGGGGATAAGAGTGTCCGCTGTAGTCCAGTAGATGGACTATGGGAAACTTTGGGTATTTGCGTGCTGTACCTTTGTTGTTCTGTGCTGTTGTTAAGAGTGTATGTTCAGAAGACATAACTAACCTGAAACTGTCCTTCTCCTCCCTCCTGTCTTCTTTCCTGGCCACAAGCATCCATAGTGACTGTCATTCAGCTTGTCAACAATGTAGTTGACACTATAGAGAATGAAGGTATTTACTGTTTTCTTCCATAGCATTTCTTTGTGCAATTACCTTTTTAGGAAATACTGCTTCCCTGTTACTTTGAAAAAGGGACAATTTTGTTTTAAGTATAGTTGTACAGTATTATATATGTTTCAGATGTACAACATAGTGATTAATACTTTTTGAAAGTTATACTCCATTTATAGTTATTATAAAATATTGGCTATATTCCCTGGGCTGTATAATACATCCTTGTAGCTTCTTTATTTTATGAACTAAGGGTGATTTTAATCAGCTGGCAACAGTAAAAAGGTGGTTTCAAATGAGACACTGAATGTCTCTCTCTGAATTAGAGTGAATTTTACAATTTTGAAAAAAAATCCAGTTCATAATTTTTTCAATATGTGAGATACTCTTTTTACAAAATCCCTTCCCAGAGAAGAGTAGCCACTTAGTTGAAATCCAGATTAATACTAAGTTCGTTCTTACATTCAACATGTTATTGATTGAGCACCTACCATGAGCTAGGGATATTTAAGAAATCATTCAAAGCTACAATATTATGGGGATTGATTTCAATCAAGTAACCTGCATTAGTGATTTAAAACTATTAGGGTCTGCTATAGATTTTTTTTTTTTTGTAAATAACAACAGGGAGAAATAGCATTGTTAAGTCATCTAAAATGGCCTGTTGTACCCTCTTCACATGCCTCGGACTGTCAGTTTCACTTCTCACTTTGTGTTTAAACAGTGTCTGTCATGGATCAAGGACAGAACTTCAACCGAGGTGACGCTGCCACGCCCCCAGCACCAGATGCTCCTTATGCATTAGGAATTTCTGAGTTTGCCCTTACCCTGTCCGTCTCCCTCCATCGTTTCTGAGTGTCTTTGACCTGCCTTTCGCATGTTCCAGGTGTCTTGTGTGCTGGCACTGGGGGTGAAAGCCTCGCCCACATCTCCCTCCCCAAGTGTCTCCCTGGCCCCAGTCATTCATTCATTTGCACGGCGTATCCCCCGCCCTCCTGCGGCCCACAGGAAGACTGGTGCATCTCCCCTCTTAGAGCATGGCTCTGGCTCTGCACTTAGCCTGCGGCTAGAAGGAGGGAGTGGAGGGGAGAGCCTTCTAGAACTGTTTCCGCAGCGTGCCCTGCTCAACAAGGCTTATGCCACGGTTGAGCGGGAGACGCGGCAGCAGTCAGGCCTCCTCCTCAGCGCTGCCACTGCCCGTAACCCCTGGGCGAGAGCACGGCTGGCCCGAGAAGGGCCCTGTAAAAAGCATGGGGCTGCGCCTGGCTTCTTAGCTGTCTCCTGGGCGTTGAGTTGCATGCCAGGTCCCCTGCCCGCCGCTTTCCGCGCCCTGTGCCCAGCGCCGCCCTGGAGGAAACTAACTGCCCCGGCTTCCCTCTCGCAGCCTACCACTGGGACACGTCCGACTGGATGCCCGGGGCCCGCCTGTCCGACATAGAAGAGGTGCCCACCTACGAGAGCCAGGAGGGCGCGGCGCCGCCGGGCAGCGCGCGCGCGCTGGAGAGCGACTACTACCTGGGCGGCTACGACGTGGACAGCGAGTACCCGCCGCCGCACGACGACGACTTCCTGGGGCAGGACCCGCTGCCGCCGCCGCTGCCCGAGGACTTCGCGGACCAGTACGACGGCCTGCCGCCCGCGCGGCCCGGCTCGCTGGCCGGCACGCTGAGCCCGGGCTGCCGGAGGCGGCCGCAGTTCCACCCCAGCCAGTACCTCCCTCCCCACCCCTTCCCGCAGGAGACGGACGTGGGGGGCCCGCCCGCCGCCGGCGAGCTCAGTACTTTCGCCGTGAGCGTGAACGCGGGCGCGGAGGCCGCGGCGGGCCCCGCAGACGGCGCGGCCGTCCCCTTGCACATGGCCCGGGGCCCCTCGTCCTCCGACGTGTCGGCCAGCTGCGGCTTCGACGACTCGGAAGCGGCCGTGAGTGACTATGAGAGCGTTGGGGAGCTCAGCCTCGCCAGCCTCCACATTCCCTTTCTGGAGACCCAGCAGCAGACCCAGGTGTAGAGGCGGGAGCCCGCGGGCTGGCACAACGCCGCGCCGCGCAGCCTGCAACGCGGTATTCTCAGCGGGAAACTCCTTCTCCGAGTCGTGCTGTCACGAGCAAGCTCGAGTCCCCGTCGGTGAAAAGGAAAGGCTCAGAAATTGTTCCTGAGAGGTGACCCATCACCCGGGCAGCGCGTGTCTGCCTACATGACCCAGAAGGTGCCCCAAGTTTTTCCAGGGGAATCGAGCTCCGCCGTGACGTTAGACGCCCGTCTGCTTTCTGCAGTCTGTGCCCTGCCAAGTATTCCAGCGTCGGGCCGGCCCTTGCAGTATTATTAACTGGCAGCAAGCCAAGAGGCTTTGTTGCATGTAATTTTGAGCCAATGGGGGGAAATGAAAACAGTAGTTATGACTGTTGGAAAAGTTAGTCTCTTAGGCAAAAGAAAAGAGGAACGACCATTACTAAATAAGAAAATGGGCTGAAGCCTTTCAAATCAACTTTTTATTTTTTTTTAAATAAGCTACCCAATTTTCAGCTATAAAGTTAGGTTTGGGTAACATGTTTAGTATGCCCAGTTATTTTTGTTTGTTTGTTTGTGTTAAGCATCTGAAATAATATAGTTGTATTTTATGATCATTGAGAAAGATATCAATGAAGAGGAATACTTGAGATATCTGGGTTCCACTTTGTAGGCAGAGGGGAAGGTTAACATTGTGCAAACATTGGAAAGAATGTGATTATCTGTCTTTGTGTTTTCCAGTAAATATTCTTGGCTGTAACTACAATTTTAACATTGTAGCAGAAATTGGCCTTTGTTCTAAGAATCAGGAAATAAAGAGACAAAAAAAGGAATATTTTAGTACATTGTTCCCTAGAATGAGAGACATTGAGAGGTTTAAGCAGAATTCACAAATTCAAGGAAAAAAAGAAAATACTTCCAAAGTTTTCAGCTAGATAATCACAGTTCTTGATAATGCAGATAAAAGGTATGTGTTTTAAATTGGTAGCATCATCACTATAGATGCAATTTTGTTTTTTAAAAAAAGGAGAAGAAAGATTAGTTATTGTGTATAAATTATAATAGTGTGTGTGTCTGGGCCTATGTACAGATATGTGCTTGCACTCAGTAAGGCTGCTCTTGAAGAGAAGTGACAGGAAGGTTTTAGGATACAACCTATGTTAAAAATCCTGCCAGCAAGGCCAACCTTCCAATTTCTCTGATCTTAATATTAGAGAAACACCAAATGCCATATTTTATTCCGATTCAGTTAACTTTATTTTGGTATTGCCGTTTATATTAACTTGAAGCAAAACTGTGCTTTTTTAAGGAAGAAGACAAAACAGTATTTTGTTATAATTTTTCAGAACTAAACTCTTATTTGAAAAAGGTATAAAGTTTAGCTACACCCTGCCTTTTGGTTCTCCTCTCTTCTGACATGTGGGCTTTGACCTTGAGTTTCCAAAATTGCCAGGAGAATCATCTGACTGAAAATACAGTAACTCCAAGCTTAAAGTTGATGAGCTGAGTAACTTTACTCTTTTGCTTCAGTCAGATCATGGGCACGTGCACAGAGGCCATGGTTAAATAAATGCATATTTGCACTCTCTGCATATGAGCGAATCTCTGTGTCCACAGTTTCTGGTGACATATGGCGTTGGTGTGTCCACCATACCGTCCTGAATCTGTGTCTCATCCACTCAGACGTTTCAGTCATGTTCAATCCACTTCTTTGTAGGAGTCAGTGTTTCTAAAAGTTTGTTAAAACTTAGTTAAACAAACAAAAATTCCTTTTCATTCTCAGGCTTCCTGAGTAAACTGTACACTCATACACTTCACAGATTTTTCAGCTTTTCTCCTCTTCCTATTTCTTAGTCAGACCTACTCATGGAAACATTATCTGCACCGTGGTCTTGAAATAAATGAATTGCACTAAGGCTGCTTGGGAGAATGAAATCTTTGGTATTTTTCTTACGTAAGAAACCCATTTGCAAGAATCACAGAGAAAATGACAAACTAATGGTCTAGAATAGAATTGCTGCTACACTTTCTATAATGCAGTGGCATAAAAAACAATCAAAGTAAAACCAGCAATTCATTTGTTGCCCCAGGAAATATTAGAAGGAGATTAATGCCAATGAGTAAGTCCTGCTTGCACACCATACCCTCCAGGCAGAGTGCCCTCGGAACCCAGTAATGAAGGAATAAATGGATCCTAATGCTGTTGTCAAGTCACCCAAGAAACTTGTGCCCACTCTTGGCTCTGACCTGTATAAAATACCTCTTTCTTCAGGATATCTTCCCCTGGTTTTCTTCAGAGTAGCTCTGCAGCTAAATGTATCCCAGACAAGCGTGTGTTATGTTTTGATCAGTTACCTTTAAACACATGATATCTTTTCACTTTCTGGATAATTAGCTTTTCCTGTAGATTCTGAAATGGTTTGCAGCCAGGCCAAGATGGAACTAGGTGGGGTGACCAATGATTCAAGAGCTGGAAGGGTGCTTAAGATCTGTTTATCCAATCCCCTTATTTTATAAAAGAGGAAACATACCCAGAGAGGGGAAGGGACTCACCGAAGCTCGCACGTGAAGTTAAGTAGCTGAACAAGAACTAGAGCTCATCCGTTTGACCAGTATTGTTTCTGTTACTATTATTCACAACTAACCTGCCTGGGGCATGGTGTCTGCCTGCTTCTGCTGGAGCTTTTGATTTCACCCCATTCCTGCTTTGGAATATACTAGAAGAGAGAACTCATGGAGAGTATTTCTCTGGAAGCCTCATGATCTTAGATTTCTTTTTGCAGCCCCCATAGGAAAGGTGCAGTTACAGAATTCATACATTTCTTTGGACATCTATCAAAACTGCTTTCACCAAATGAATGTTTTCTAAAATGAAGATGGAATGATAATTATAAAATGGAACTCAAACTGATCAATAAGTACAGTAAAACTTCCCTACCAGGTCCATTTGTTTTCCTTTTTTCTTTCCTCCCAGCCCGGTATTTATTCCTACCCATTCACCCTGATGAACCACATGGGAAAGATTTAAGCCAATTAGTCTCTTTCCCATACATGTTTTCCTAACATGTATGTGCTACCTCTGGAAGCCATTTTCCATAGCCCGTTGTAGGCACTTTGCTTGTATTGCACACATTCTGATTAGGTGGAGATTAGCTGGACTAGTGATGCTTGTCATACAGTCAGCAGACGCTCTGGGACTGTAAAAGATACAGAAGGTAGGTGTTTAATTTATTTGCTTTCTTCTATGAGGATTTTGTTACTGAGTTTCATTCCATGCCAACTTTCCATGTACTCCTATCCTGCCAGTTCATGAAATGCCATTGTAGAAGATTTAGTGATAGGAACAGGTCAAGTCCATGCATGTAAGATTTATCCTATCAGACAATCGGGGTGAAAACCTAGAAAGGGAATTGATGCGTTCCTGGAACTTACCTGGAACCACTCTTGGGAATCAGTAGCAGAGGCTGGGGAAAGAGAGCAAGGAAAACACTGTCAGCCAATTCCTGTTTACTTACCACCCCACCCCCACCCCCACCCCCGCCCCCGCTGCCCCGTTGAGGCTCGAGTCTACTTGATAGCATCAGGGAGACGAGAGACAAGCAAACTAGATCACTTAGGACCCAGGGACACCTCCGTGGGGGAATTCGGGGAGCTCTGGCATGGGTTGCCCAGGTGATCGTCTGGTCTCTCCTCTCTGCTGCCCTCCCAGTGCACGGATATTGCTAAAGTGGTTAGGTTTTATGTTTTTTTGCTTTTAGCTTCCAATCATGGGAAATGGAGATGTGAAGAGGCATTTCTTTCACGTCATCATTTTGTGTGGTCTGTCTGTGTTTTTGCTGGGCTTTGTCCTGCAGCGTTCAACTGCACATTATTCTGGTGGCAATCCACAATGTCTTTAAGCTTCTGGTTGTATAATTCTAGGGTTTAAAGTTGCCATATGTGGGTTTGGCATCAGTTAATATTTAGCCAACTGGCTAAGAGATAGGAAAAGAATAAGATTTTCTTTCCTTATGTAATAATGAAAAGCAATAATTACAAATATGTAATATTACACAAAGGCCATAATGAGTCCCTTCCAGTGTTTAGAATGCACTCGAGAGTCGTAGAGTCGTTTGGAGTGTGTTTGGACCCATCAGTATGTACTGTAGTACCCTTCTGGCAAACAAATACCTGAATTGCTACTATTGAACAATTTTATGAGCCCATATACTGCATTTCGGGAAGTGACAAATGTGTTCAGATGTGTTCAGAAATGGAAGCAGTTCTTTTTAAGCACTGTATCAGAGAGATTGTCATGTAAATTTACCTGTTACAAACAGGCTGGTTTGTAAAAGATGTATGTTTCGGTGTTAAAATGTTTATAAAATTGTATATAATGGTTTCAATTTTCCAGGCTTTTGTAGATATACTGTATTTGATGCCTATCAGGATTCTTTAATTTGGGGGGTTGAATATAATTCTAAGTCACCCATGCTGTTGGTCTGCAAACTATTGAGGTAACTGCACACACACACATAAAGCATTTTAGATTTAAAAATGATGTTTTTGAATCATTTCCAAATGTACTGTAGCCTTTCTTTGGTTTTACTGTTTTCATTTAACTTTCTCTGTTTCCAAGAAAATGTTCCTATTGACATTTTAAAAATCAAGTGTGTTTTGCCCAGTTACTAAGTACCTGATTTCTATGCCATCTCAGATTCAGAATGAAGTGCATCGTTTCTTCACACTCACATACACTCACCTCAACTTGCACACACATCACACACCAAACCTTATGCAAAGGGAAAGCGAACACTTAAAGTGGATCCTGCCCCTTATGGAAATGGATTGTTTCTGCATATAATGCTGTTGGCAGTGTTCAGTCTTGTGTTCTTTTTCTAAAAAATGAAAGAAAAACAAAAAAGATGACAAAAAAAAAACCCCACAAAAACCGAACAGTGTACAGGTTTATAACTGCCAAAATTTGATGGTTAAAACAAATTTTCAAGTAAAAAGAAAAAAATGAAACTATCAATCGTGTTGACTTTTTTTAAGTGTTGCCTTTCATTTGTCTTCAGTTAATTGCTCACGTGGCAATTATATTTCTAGGGATAGTAGTTTTCTCAGAAACTTCTTTCTCCCATAAAGACTTCCATGGGCTCTGGTGCGAACCTACATTGAAATTTGATGTAGCTTCTTACTGGGCACCATTGCCTGTAGGGCTTTCTCCTGATGGGAATGAAAGCAGTGCTGGATCATTGAGCCGCATCTCTGCAGAAATCTTTTGTAAATGCGTCCCCATGCATTCTAGGCAGCTTTACCAGCAAGCCTCTTTCTAGATAAATAAATAAATCCAAAAATTGGGGGCACAATTAGCACCTGAATTTTCCTCCAAAAAGTAGAGCTGTAGACAATTTTGTATACAGACTAAATGTCAAAATATATACAAGAGAAGTTGAGAAGGAGTGCCAAATTGATCTGGAGAAGTGATGTTATAGGAAGCTAACTTGAGACCAGAAGGAACTCCAAAAGGGGAGGGACAGTCCCCACCCCACTGCAGCGCGGGAGAGCCAGGCCTGCCGTGAGAGCATCCCTGTCTGAGCAGCAGCGGCACAGAGGCGTCTCCCCTGGCACTGAGAGGCCCCGGGGCTGACCCTGCCCGCACCGGCAGCCCAGCTCCGCCGGCCCCTGCCTGCCCAGGACTCTGGAGCACCAGCGCCACGCTCCCCTGGCTGGGCTTTCAGTCTCTCCCGACCGAGTGGGCAGAGCTAGGTGTGCTGCCATCCTCCGGTTACTTGTCCATCTGTTGCAGGAAGGGGGACCCCTTCCAGGGCCTGAAAGTGGGTCTCATCTAACACTCGGAAATGAATTGTCCGAGGATACACACATGCTGACGAAGCAAGAGGTTTTACTGGGAAAGGGCACCCAGGCAGAGAGCAGGAGGGTGAGGGAACCCGGGAGGACTGCTCTGCCACGTGGCTTGCAGTCCAGGGTATTATTACTAGTTTCTGGGTTGTATTTAGCCAGTCGTTCTGACTCAGAGTCTTTCCTGGTGGTGCAGGCATCACTCAGCCAAGGTGGATGCCAGCGAGGATTCTGGGAGGTTGAACACATGATATCTCCTTCTGACCTTTCCTTAACTCTTCTGTTTGGTGGTGATTTATTGGTTTCCGTGTTCCTTACCAGAACCTCCTGTCCTAAAACAACTCCTGCAAATAGTTACTATGGTGCTGGCCAGGGTGGGCAGTTTCAGTCAGCGTGCTTCCTCTGACGTATCCATGCATTGGTAGGCAGATAAACAATCAGATAAAAGAGGGGGTGCACCGATTTGCCAGCTTTGCCCACTTCCATGGTATTGATGCCAAAAACTTAGCCTCTGGGCACTGGTGCTGAATCAGAGACACAGTTTTGGGTGAAGTGGAAAACAATAGCTTTATTGCTTTGCCAGGCAAAGGAGGCTGCAGAGGGCTTATGCTCTCCAAACTGTATGTCTGGGATTTGGTGAGGAGTTTGACAGCAATGGTTCAAGGAGAGGCCTGCTGATAAGGATCAGTGTGTTCGGGGCCTGCCCTCCTTCAGTCTGGTCTCAGGTGATCTGTTGATGAGCTTCTGTGATTCCCAAGTTATCAATCTGTGACCTTCTCTCTGGATTGAAGCCTGCTTCATCAAGTAGTTAGCATCTTCCATTCCTTGGGGGTTCTAGTTCTACAGAAGAGCTCAGAGACAGTGTGTTCTTTCCTTCAGGTGGAACCAGGATCCTGCCCCAAGGCTATACAATTATTTCTTTACTGCTACTCCTTTGTCTCTGCATCCCTTCCCTTGCCAGATTAATAACTGAAACTGCCCTTTGGAACTTGGGGAAGACTGTGGGGCTAAAATCTACTCCCTACAAACTAGGAGCAGGGGCCACAGAGAGGGGCAGGGGACACACATGCCCAGGAGCCCCGCAGGGTTCCGCTCGGCTTCAGTACGAACACTCGTGTCATGGCTGGCTTCAGACCACCCGGATAATGTGAACCAGCTCACAAGCTGCTGGCTCTGGAAACCCCGTCTGAGCCAACGTCAGTAGAGCCCTCGCTCCCCCACTGGATCAGAAGCTACCTGAAGGCAGAGTTAAGTCTTTACTGCCTTTATTTCCTGGGTTCCAGTACAATACTGGGTTTCCCAGATGGTGCTAGTGGTAAACCAGCTGCCTGCCGATGCAGAAGACATAATAGATGAGTGTTCGACCCCTGGAGGAGGAAATGGGACCCCACTGCAGTATTCTTGCCTGGAGAATCCCGTGGACAGAGGGGCATGGGGTCGCAAAGAGTCAGACACGACTGAAGCAACTTAGCACCCACTCACAGTACAGTACTGACCCTCACTAGACATTCTTGATTGAGAAATTAATCAATGACATCTCCAACTAAATTCCCGTGATCTTATAAACCCTTCCTTATTTTGGTGAATTTAGTAACTGCAGTAAGAAAGATGTCAAGAGACGGAAGCACTGAGAATGCTCGAAGTCTCCTGCCCTTCAATCCGACAACAGGGATGTGCTCATGAATCGAGCACCAAGAAAATATTCATGTTCATGACTCTCCTGTGGCCACTCTTAGCAGAAAGAGAATGTGTTTGAATCTCCATTCTTACCTCCAAAATGGGAGGACCACCCAGAGATGTCAATTAAGAAATAACATTGGTCTGGCTGGGGAAAGAGGAAAAGAAAGATTTTTTTATGTCAGTCTCCATTCTCTGCTGTTCCTTTGAAATAAAGGAACTGGTTCTTAGCCTGGAAACAGATCTCTGTGGAAAGGCCACTTTATTTGTCTGGATCAGGTGTGCCCAAGGCACGCCTGAGTTCAATGATTCCCTAAGATAACTGTAGACTCAGCACAGAGTTCTACTCATGACTATAAAATAGTCAACCAGCGGGGAGCTCAACAGACATTCAACATCCAGGGTTTCACTGAAGGCTGGTCTTGTCAGCACCTCTGCCTGGGATGTACCAAAATTCCAGACTCCCAGAAGAAATTTAAGTGTTCAGCATAAATGATGCTAAAATGGTGGGAACCCCCCTTAAACTCACTTTTCCAAACACACGTCAAACGCTGATGTGAGCAGGGCTTTCAGAGGACAGCATCAGGCCTGCGAGTCTCTGCACAGACCCTCTGAGGTTTCCATCAGATCGATGCCCTCCTGTTTGTCCAAAGTCTTAGCAATTAGCAGCTTCTGTTTTCCTCTGGCCCCTCCATGCGGCCTGCAGCTCTTCACACCTCGACCTGCCCTTCTCTGTGTGAACAGAAGATCCAAACGAAACACTTCTGCCACAACATCCAGGTGAAATCAAGCTGGTCAGCAGATGATACTGTTCAACTGTGATTCCTGTAAAAATTCTCATCTGTGGTCACTAGTTCTCTTTTGGTGCACAGCGGGGCAGTCTCCCAACCTAGATATTCATCTTGAAGCACTTTGCCTCATTTCTCAAAATTCTTCCATTTTTCTCCCCATTCTTTTACTTTCCAATCACTTTTCAGCCACTTATGCTTGTTCTGTTCTGTTCTTAATAAAGAAGATTTGGAACAACCTAAATAATTAACAACAATGATAATCTGGAACAAATCGACCTCAAAATTAAAGCAGCCTAACAGATCAAGCAAGAATAAGGGGATTAAAAATAGAAAACTCTATCTAAAACATTTTTTCATGTCCCTTTAATTTTTTTACTGCCTTTTCTTCCTCCTTCCTTCCTTCCTTTCCTGCTTCCTTTATTCTTCTCTTTATCTTTTCCTTTTTCTTACTTCCAAACCAGTGCAGGTTCATCACAAAAATGAGAAAAGTGAAGACAGGCAAAAGAAGGGCTTATAGGGCAAATGTTTCATACGTCTCTAAAAATGATCATATGTTTATCAGAATATATGATTTTAGGACATGGTATATATAGGTCTATATTAATATGTTTAAAGGATAATCTTCATGAGTATACTTTTAGGAATTTTAAAATATACTGCCCCAAGTAGTAGATAAGTGCTTTCCCACAGACATAGTATAAGGCCATCCAAAACAAAGCATGAATGGTCCCCTGAACATCTTTTTCTTTTCTTAAATGTATTTATTTTTAATTGAGGGATAATTGCTTTACAATATTGTGTCGGTTTCTGCCAGACTTAAGCATGAATCAGCCATAGATATACACATGTCCCCTTGCTCTTGAACCTGTCTCCCCTGCACTTTTCAACTGATGTTCCCTCACCACGTTGACCTCCAAAACAAACAGGATCATTTCTTTAAAACTGTGGGGGAAGTTTTTTAAACTTTTTATGTTCAAATTATTCTCTATTAAGTGCTCTTTTGGTGACCTTTTGTAATGATTCCACTTTTAGATGTTTTCTGATCTACAAGTCCTCGTTGATCTACCGCGCTCCACAAGATTCAACTATCTCTCCTTCCACGTCACTTTCCCAGGCTTTCTGAAACCCTTCCCTCCAGCCATTTTTCCAGATGTGCCCTTTCATCTGGTAGCAGGTTGCACTGAACTGACACTCAGTGTGCAGAGCCCTTGACCAGCTAGAGCCAGACCCGCACAGACCTTGACTCCAGGAGAAAGCAGGAAGAGGTGCTGGAGCAGACACTACTTTTACAAATTGTCAGTTCATTGGTGAATATTTTCTTAGTGTGAATACTTCTGCTTCCCCATTCAACCTCCTAACAGTGAGGGGTTCAGATAATGGTGACTTTCTGTATAGGTGGCGCTCGTGGTAAAGAAACTGCCTGCCAGTGCAGGAGACATAAGAGACACAAGTCCGATCCCCGGGTTGGGAAGATCCCCGGGAGGAGGGCACGGCAACCCACTCCAGGACTCTTGCCTGGAGAAGCCCACGGACAGAGGAGTCTGGTGGGCTACAGCCATAGCGTTGCAAAGAGTCGGACATGACTGAAGCGACTTACACACACAGCGCAAATACACATATGTAGATGAGAGAGAGTCACATAATGGGATTCTAAATTGAACTGAAACTTACTGTGTTCTCTTAACCCTTTGTCTTAGACATCTTCACAAGTTCATATTTTATTCTACTTAATGACTGCATTTTTTTCCATGTTATGATTATTCCATAATTTTATGTAATCATGCCCTTCTTTTAAAATTGAAATTTGGTTCATTTATAAAATTATATTAGTTTCAGGTGTGTGACATAGTGACTCAGTACTTTTAAGAATGATACTCCATTTAAAGTTACTTAAAATAATGGCTATATTTCCCTATGCTGTCAATATATCCTCGTTGCTCATCTATTTTATACAGAGTAGTTTTTAATCTCTTAATTCCACACCCATACCTTGCCCCTTTCTCTCTCCCTCTCCCTACTGGTTTGTTCTCTATATCTGTGAACGTGTTTCTATTTTGTTATATTCATTCATCCCTTGTGTTTTTTTAGATTCCACATACGAATCAATCATGCCCTTCTAGACTGACTGCTTTAATGTTTGGATATTACAGACAAGACTCCCATGAATATTCTTGTATAAATGTGCACACATGTTAGAATTCCTGAAGGATAGATATCTGCAAGCAGAATTTTTAAGTCAAAAAAGACCTCCACTTTTAAGTCTGAACCTTTCTCCCATTTTAATTGCTTTCAAAATGGTTTCATCAAATAATAATCCCACCAATGCATGCATGCCAAGTTGCTTCAGTCATATCTGACTCTTTGAGACCCTATGGACTGTAGCCTGCCAGACTCCTCTGTCCATGGGATTCTCCAGGCCAGGATACTGGAGTGTGTTGCCATTCCCCTCACAGGGGATCTTCCCAACCCAGGGACTAAACCTGTGTTTCATATGTCTCCTGCACTGGCAGGCAAGTTCTTTACCACTAGCGCCAGCTGGGAAGCCCCATCCCACCAACAGTAACACCCAACATGCAGCAACTTATATATTACTCTCTCCACCAAGTGCATAGAGCTGGCATCTGTTCCGGAAGCCATACTGCTGCTCTAGATCCTTAGGAGATCCAGGTTAGGCACTGCTATGGCAACTGCTGATGCTGAAGCTGAAGCTCTAATACTTTGGCCACCTGATGAGAACTGCCAACTCATTGGAAAAGACCCTGATGCTGGGAAAGACTGAAGGCAGGAGGAGAAGGGGACGACAAGGGTGAGATGGTTGGATGACATCACTGATGCAATGTACATCAACTTGGACAAACTGGGAGATGATGAGGGACAGGGAAGTCTGGCGTGCAGTCTATGGGGTCAAGAAGAGTCAGATATGACTTGGTAACTGAGCAAGCAAACTTGCTGCCGCTATGAGAACCGACCCATCAAGTCTCAATATCATCTATAAATACTGTCATGTGGGTCACTCTTCTCCCTCTGTCCACGGCGGGGCTCTCTGAGGAGGGCCAGACAGCTGACTAGCAGAACCACCAAGAACTCTTTCTCACTGAAATGCTAAACGCCCAGCTCTCAGGTCCTATGTTCCAACAGGAGGGTCCAGGCAAGACAGATTTTAGCAAGAAAAATGTAAGCAGGTTCTATAGAGTTTGAATGCTGAGGTTCTCATAACACCAGGCCACATCTGAGCCATGGTGATTCCACAAACTTTAACTGAGATTGTTTATATCTGCGTTATAGAAAAGTTCAAAGGAAGTCTTAAAACGTGAATTTTCATATAGACTTTCATCAGTTGGAAACAAAAAAGTACTATTGACAGAAACTATGATAATTGCCTTAGAGGCTGTGAAGTTAGGCTCTACTACCCTTGGGCTTCCCCAGTGGCTCAGCAGTAAAGAATCTGCTGGCAATACAGAAGATGTGGGTTCGATCCCTGGGGCTGGAAGATACCCTGCAGGAGGGCATAGCAAGTCATTCCAGTATTCCTGCCTGGAAAATTCCATGGACAGAGGAGCCTGGTGGGCTACAGCCCATGGGGTCGCACAGAGTCGATCACAGTGAGATGCACATAAGCGTGCATAAGTGCTGATGGGACTTAGCATGCAGGCATCCTGCTCCTCAGACGGTGGTCCAGGGACCAGCAGGATTGACCTCACCAGGGAACCTGCTAGAAACACAGAATCCCGGCCCCACTGAATCAGAATCTGCTTGTTAACAAGTTCTCTAGGTGATACGTACATCTGTACACGAATGTCTGGGAAGCTTGGCTGGATTTTTGATTCAGACTCTGATACGTACCAACTGTGTGAACTTGGGTGAGTTACTTAGTCACACTGTGCTTCAGTTGCTTCATCTGTAAGACAGGCAGGTTACATGAAGACAATGCTGTGACACATACAAAGAGTGACAATTACGAAATATGCAAATCGTAGCCACAGATGATTTTTCCCTTTGTATAGAAGCAGCTTTCATCATTTCCAAGAGCTCCAACTAGTGGTTACTGGAGGAACAGCTCAGTTCATAATGATTAAAGCTACTAATAACAATAGAAAAATCCTTTGAGTTTAAAGCTCAGGTGTTCTCTGGAGTCTAGTTTTGCGGGAGCGCTATCCGTCACCTTATTTAAATAAATGTGCTTTGCACAGATAGGAGGTTCAGGGCTTTGATGTGGTTGCCCATCTGTGTGGCGGCTCGACCTCTGTCTTGACCAGTCACTTTCTGATGAAGCCGAGTCCCTGGCCAATTTCAGGAGCTCCTTCTCCAGAAAGAGATTTTAAGGCTGTATCATTCCTGTGACCTAGGAAAAAAAAATGTCATTTAACTAGGTCACAAAGGAATTCAGTGACAGGTGACAAGATCTTGGTGTGTAGGGGGAGCTAACGGTCTGTATGCTTGTTCTAAATGGTAGGAAATTGACTCTGAGAAGAATGATATTAAAATGACCAAAAGGGCAGCAACTTCAGGCACAAAACTGAAATGCAGTGATAAGATTTATTGTGTAAATAATTCACCTAGCATGGAAAAAGTCTCAGGATGGGCTCTGAGCACAATGGTACTTTTTCATGTCTCAGAATATAATTAATTAAGAATTCAGGATACAAGGTAATTAGAGAAACCATAACCCGGAGGCATTCTGCTGAATTATTTCAATCATTTTTAACAATGAGAAAATTTAATTTTCCTGTCTTGTGGCAGAGATTTTGAATTTAGATAATGTAAAAGCAATATTCATACAGAGAAGTCAGTAAATTAAATTACTTCTTTTGATTTTGATTTTCCAGCAAAAATTAGGATCAAGTGATTGAATCAAAATCATGGAAATGATTGTCAGAGCTGAAAAATAACTTGAGAGAAAAATGTACAAGTTACAACTGACTCTCATCTTCTCTAAGTTGCCCATGTTGCTCTCTTTGTAATTACTGTGTGTGTGTGTGTAAATCTATTTCATGATTTGCCCTGGGACAGAAAGGGTGAATAAATTATTCTTATATATAATGGAGGCTATGTTTACTTACCACCAAATTAAACTTGCTTTCCTTAACAGGAAAAGGTTGTCAACAGGTTTTAGTCATCAGTTTAGTACTAGTTAAAAATTAAATTCACTTTTTAAAAAATTCACTTTTTATGAACCCAGCATTCACAGAAGATGTGCTACAACCTACTGTGTTTAAATTGTCCATTTTTTTACATTACTTTGGTCATTACTTATTTAAATATTTCCTAGGGTATTTGTGATACTTTTTATTAATACACCATTTATCCAGTATGCATTTTCAAGATCATTGCAATGATATTCTGTTATGTGTTGCTTCATTTTGTACCAATAAAAATCTCTAATTGTACTATCAAGATTTCTGAGTGTCCCACCCCAGAACATAGCTTTTGTTGCACAGAGACCTGGGTTTGATATCTGTGGTTGTGGGTTGAACTTTGTCTCCTGGAAAGATGTTGAAGTCCTAGTCCTTGGTGCCTGTGAACATGAGCTTGTTTGGAAATAAGGATTGTAGATGTAATCGAGTTAGAATGAGGTCACACTGGATTAGGGTGGCCTCTAAGCCAGTATGCCTATATTCCTCATAAGAAGATAAGACACGTGAAGACACACACAGACGGAGAATAAAAATATAGGGACAGCGAATGAAGTGGCCCGACTACAAATCAGCGGACACCAAGGAATGTTGTCAACCACTAGAAACCAGGAGAGAGACTCAGAGTAGATTTGCCCTCAGAAACTCCAGAAGGAACCAACCCAGCTGACACATGGGTTTTGAAATCTGGTGCTACAAAATGATACTTACCTTACAGAACCAGCATGCGTGCTCAGCCGAGCAGTCATGTCTGACTCTTTGTGACCTGGTGCACTGTAGCCTGCCAAACTCCTCTGTCCATGGGGTTTTCCAGGCAAGAATACTGGAGTGGGTTGCCATTTCCTTCTCCATATAGAATTAGGGCGGTGGTTAAATGAGATGCTGCTTATAGGCACAAACATTACAGATGTTTGGCACATGCTAAGATTCTAGTTTCTGGTTCCAGGAGATCTGGAGGTAAGAAATATGCCCAGTAGAGATAACCAACCCTGTCCTCCTCAGGCAAAACAGCACTTATTTCATTTTGACTGACAAGAAGCAATAGCAATATGAAACAAGCTTTTGTTGCAGGAGAGGAGAACTCAACACACTTCCACTTCCTTAACAATTTCTGTTTGTATTTTCTATGATTACTTTACAGTCTTTCATTCATTTGCATAAATGTTTCATAATTGTAATCACAGTATAGAAATCATTTCAGATTCTATTTTTTCACTCTGTATATTTAAGCATTTTTCTTGCTTCTACTCAATTGTAATTAAGTGTTAATCATTTCCCTTCTTTATATTTGAGAGTCATGGATGGATTCGTGGAAGATGGAGCTCCCAAGCTGGGAAAGTTGAGGAGATAGGCTGGTGTCAGAAAGAAGGAAGCACTCTCCCCTCTGGACGTGGGGATCGTGGGCCTGTCCGCTGGGGTGGGAGGGCCTTGTGTTTGAGAATGAGCCCCCTTGGTGACATGGATGCTTCCACGAGGCTGTGGGAGACCTCGACACCAAAGCCCGGGGTCCTTATGGGCATGAGAAATGGGTGTGGGTGCTTTCTAATGCCCCACGCCTTGTTTTCCACAGGAAATTGCTACAATTCTGAAAGCTCCTTTTGAAGGCCAAGCACACTCATAGATTTCACATTTATTTGGGATGACTGACAATTATGGAGCTCTAACCCCCGACCCAAGTTACCCCTTGGTATTCAGGCTGACTACATGTTTAGCCTCAACAGCTGCCTCAAGGAACCAGCCCTCCCCGGAGAGAGTCATCAATTCACTAAACCGTATTCTCCTTGTGTTAGGGTTATCCAGAAAACAGAACCACAGGAGGTATAGAGAGATTTATTTTAAGGAATTGACTCATGTGATCATGGTGATTTAGTGGGTCCAAAATTTGATGGGGTAGACAAGCAGTCTGGAGATTCAAGGCAGAATCCTTTCCTGCTCTGGGAGGGTCAGTCTTTGTTCTGTTAACGTCTTCACCTGGTTAGGTGTGCAAAGTCCCTTCAGTTGTGTCCAACTCTTTTGAGACACCAACCATGGACGGAGTAGCCTGACAGATTCTTCTGTCCATGCGTTTCTCCAGGGAAGAATACTGGAGTGGGTTGCCACTTCCTCCTCCAGGAAATCTTCCTAACCCAGGGATCAAAGCCTCCTGTCTTACATCTCCTGTGTTGATGGACAGGTTATCACTAGGCCACCTGGGAAGATCAGTCTTTGTTTCTTAATGTCTTCAACTGATTAGGTTTGACCCCTTCATATTATGGAGGATAATCTGCTTAACTCAAAGTCCACTGATTTAAATATTAATCTCATAAAAAAAATAGCTTCAGAGAATACCCTTTGACCAAAATGATGTTTAACCAGACATAATAAATAATATTTGTCCAAATATTTGGGCACCATAGCCCAGCCAATTTGACACATAATGTTAACCTCCTCCAGGGCAGAAATCCAGACCCTCTTAGTCATCTCTGATTATCTAGTGCTCAGGGCTGGGGAGATAATCCCTATTCTTCATGTGTTTTTATTTTAACTAAAAAGTAATCTACACATATTTTAAATCAGAAAGCAAGTGAAGAAGAAAGGTAAAATCTTTCCCACTTTCAACTTACTCCCTAGAGGCACCTCCCTATAATAATTTGATTCATATCCTTCTGGTCTTTTTAAATAATGAAATGTAAATGTGTGAAATTTGTTTTACAAATTCGGGACCCAACTGTACACACTGTTCTGAAACATGCCCTTTTCACTTCAAGGGAGTCCCTGGACATCTTCCTATAATCAGTACATTCTTTTAGCAGCTGCATAATATCCTGCTACATGGATGCCCCATAATTTATTTAACAGTTCCCTTACTGATGGATAATTTTCATTGTTTCCAGTTTGGAACTGTCACAAACAACATGGCAATGTGTATCATTGAATATATTTTAGCACTCCTATGCAAGAATATTGTATGATAAAGATCTAGTAGTGAAATTATGAGATCAAAAGATAAATTCAGTTTAAATATTGCTAGATCTTATCAAACTAACAGATGCTTAAGGAGGGTTTGTTGGGTTGGTTTAAAAAGACTCACAGTTCTGCAGCAAATTCGGCCTAAACGGAAAGGACAGAGAAAATGAAAGGAAAGGAAAGAAAGGCGATTAGGAAAGAGGTGGAGAGTGTTTGACAACCAACCTACTTTTGGTTCCACCTGTGCTTCAGAGGGTACATTGTGTCCCCAGGGTTGTGCAAAGTAACTCCCACGAGGTGAGCTCCAAGAAGGCGGGGCTCTGTTTTGTCATTGATGCAGCCCAGGCTCTTAAAACAGATCTCAGTTACAAAGAAGAGACTAGATAGATACTTGTTGAGTAAATAATGCAAAGAAAACCAAGACCCTCTCAGGTTAAGTTAAATAAGAACACATGTGTGGCAGTGTATATCTGTTAATCCCACACTCCTAATTTACCCCTTCTTCTCCCTTTGGTAGCCATAAGTTTGTTTTCTATGTCTGTGAGTCTGTCTGTTTTATAAATAAGTTCATTTGTAATTTTTTTAGATTCTACATATAAGCCATGTCATACCATATTTGTCTTTCTCTGTTTTAACTTCATTTAGGATGATAATCTCTAGGTCCATATTGCTGCAGATGGCTTTATTTTATCCTTTTACGTGGCTGAGTAATATTCCATTCATCCATCGATGGACACTTAGATAGCTTCCATATCTTGGCTATTGTAAATACTGCTGCTACAGATAAACAACAATGACCTACTGCATAACATAGAAAACCATATTGTATATCTTGTAATAACATATAATGAAAAAAAATCAGAAAAAGAAGATATTTGTATATGTGTGTATGTATATATAAATACATATATAAGTTAATCACTTTGCTGCACAACTGAACTGAACACAACATTTTAAATCAGCTTTACCTCAGTATAAATAAATAAAAGATGTGAGAAGCATGTTGCATATTGTATGTACTCAGTACATGGTAGCTGCCTTTATGAAAATGAAAGGGAAAGTGTTAATCACTCAGTCATGTCTGACTTTGGCTAGCCATGGACTGTAGCCCGCCAGGTTCCCCTGTCCATGGAATTTTTTGGCAAGAATACTGGAGTGAGTAGCGATCTTCTCTAGGGGTCTCCCAGACCCAGGGACTGAACCTGGGTCTCCTGCATTGCAAGCAAATTCTTGACCGTCTGAGCTAGCTAAGCTGGGGTGTCAATAAGGTTTGGGACTGGGAGTAAACTCCAGTGAGCTGCCTGAGAAGCAAGCGACTCCCCGCTGCTGCACATGGGGAGTCCTTGGCTGGGGGACATCAGCCAAGGGTGTCCACTAGAAGGAGTGGAACCCAGGTTCCGTACTTGGGCTGAAGTTCAAGGACGAGGTAGAGGAGCTGAGCGCTACATGTCTTGGAGTAGGCAAGGCAGGGTGCTTGAGGGACTCGTGGGCAACCTCTGGTTCCACTCCTCACCCAGGCTCTGGTTGCAGCTCCACGGGGCTCAAAAGGAGGGAGTACAGATGCTTCCTTCCGGAGAATTTCCTCTTAACAATAAACAAACCCGTCTTCATCATGGTGTTAAAAGAAAGTGGCACGAACGCTGTGTAGGTTCTGCCTCTCACCCTGTAGCTGTGGCAATTACACCATTTGGGATAATTGTCTTGTAATTGCCGCTGTGATTTAAAATCTAATGCTATCCTCCAATTGTTCTGATGTCTTTTCATGAATAATGCAATCGTCCCGGGAGCCCTCTGCCAGTTTCTCATTTACATTGGCCCTGTGTTTGAATTACGCACCATTGTCTTACCCACCATTGTCTCACAAAAGGAATGCGCCAGAGACAATACAGGGGATAATTAGGACTCGGCTAATTATGGGACATGGGAATGTGAGTGAGAAGGTATGAAGTTTTTCTCTGGAAATATTCCCAATGCCCAGTTGGCCTATAGGTAAACAGGAGAGGGTAGATTTCTCTTTGAGGGTCTTCGTCTATCTGTGAATGCCGGACATGTCTGTTCTCTCCGATGTGGTGGGATTTTTCTTTTCAGCACAGAAGGAAAACGGATTTTTCCATAGGGTGACTTTTCTCAGCTGTGTTATGTGGTCATCATTAAATGCAAGCAGCTAAGTAAACATGAGCTGGTTTGCCTTTCGACAAGGCCAAAATACCAGTCGTGCGCACGAATGGGCAATGGCAGCTTGGGTTTCTGTTTCTGGAGTCTGGGCCTTGGTTTAATATAACAAGAAGAAATCCATCGTATTGAGACAAATGACTAGAGAGTCTTTTCAGAATTCCAATTTCGCATCCACCCTGAGAAGAAACCGTCTCAGTCTGGTAAAGTCGTATTTCTTTATTTCCATGCCAGTGAGCTGGTAGCCCTCACTACTAGGGTCTCTGAGGCTTGATGAAAGTGGGCAGGGGTCCCCCGACCGCCCAGCAGTAGAGGGCAGTGTCAGGTCACAGCTACTCCCTGTGTTCTCTTTGAATGAGGGCTGAAGATAAGTTTCTGAGGCAGCCCGAAGCCTGCACCTCTCATCCAGAGAAAAACGAGGCTCCTGAGCTTGGCCGCTCGCCACCCAGTCCAGACACACCAGCTCGACACCAAGGCTTTTCAAAGGCCTGCCTGTTCTTGCATTCCCAGCCCGAAGACCCACCACCCTGCCTTCCTGGCTTTCACTCCCCTCTGGGCTTTTGTGCTTTTCTTCTTTAAGATTTTTTTTTTTTTTTTTGACGTGGACCATTTCTAAAGTCTTTATTGAATATGTTACAATATTGCTTCTGTTTTTTAAGTTTTGGTTTTTTGGCCATGAGGCATGGGGGACCTTAGGCACCCTGCCCAGGGATGGAACCCACACCCCCTACATGGAAAGGCAAAGTCCCAGGGATCAAATCCACACCCCCTACAGGGAAAGGCAAAGTCCCCTGGTCACCAAGGAAGTCCCTTGTGTTACATATGTGTTTTTTTAAGAGGTCAATATTTCCAATAAGTTTTCTCTGACTCCTCAAGCTCTGTTGTTGGCCCTCCTGTGTTCCACACAACCTCCCAAGGTGAGCCCTGTCACAGCCTTTCTTACACCTATTAGAATTTTCTAGTCACCTGTCTGTCTCCCTTGCAGGATGGGTGAGATCGAGGTGAGCAGGATGAAACATTTACTCCAGTTCCATCCCACGTGCCATCAGTGAACATCTGGTGGAAGAGGGGATGGATGAATGAAGCAAGGAGTGACCTCATGTCCTCCTGGCCTCACTCCATGTAGGAGTCTTCAGAATTGGGAGTTACCAGCCGCAGCCTGGAACATGGAGTGGCCCAGTGAGAGCTGCGTGTCAGCCCAGAACAAGCTCCCTTCACGAAAGCGCAGACCACCCCAAGGAGGGTGTGCAGAGCGGCAGAGTGTCGTTATTGGCCTGGGAAGAGGAGCTCACAAATGCCCCAGCAGGAAGCATTTAAAGCCCTGGACGCTGACAGAGGGCAGGCTGACATCTTGAAGCCAGGGTGCTTCCTTCTGGGTTTGAGGCTATTGGATGATTCCATCATTGATATGTGTGTGTGTGTGTGTGTGTGTGTGCGCGCGCGCGCGCATGCGCCAACTCCATCCTGTCTGACTCATTGTGACCCATGGACTGGAGCCCACCAGGCTCCTCTGTGCATGGAATTCCCCAGGCAAGAACACTTGAGTGAGTTGCCCTTTCCTTCTCCAAGGGATCTTCCTGACTCAGGAATCGAATCTGGATCCCCTGTGTCTCCAGTACTGACAGCTGGTTTCTTTACCACTAGTGCCACTTCTGGAAGGAAAGCAGCTGCCAGGAAAGCAAGTCAGGTTTCCTGAGAAGTGGGCGAGGAGCCTGGGATGGGGCAACATGATCTCTCAGGGAAGAGTGGGCTCAAGGTGGAGTGCCGTAATGTGAGACGTAGTCTGCAGGGTCAGTAGGCGTGATTGGTTAATATTCAAAGTACCCCAAGAAAACTCAGTCTAGAGATGGTTAAGAAATATTTTAACCAGCAGAAACTAAGAAGCAGTTTCTTCTTAGCTAACATAGAGCTTTTGGTTAAGATAGCATTGGAAAGAGTAATCAGAAGCCCTTCTGATGGATTCAGGGGTGGAGAGAACAGTGTTACGAGTTTCAACCGTATTGATCTCCAGTCAGCATGAGAGGGCATGCTGCTTGCTTCAGTGGGTAATAGTAAAGTGTGTTTCACGGGTGAAGCGAGCAGAACTGACACACGGGTTGACTGAAACTATTGCATAGTCATCTCCCTGGATGAACAGTTGAACAGCAGCCTCTGGGGTGGCAGTCAGCGCCAAAGGACCCCATCTTGTGTTGAGTCATTTTAGGGGGTTCTTTCCCGCACAAGAAGGCCAGCTGAGATCTAATGCCAGAATGCTGTCACATGCAGCAGAGACTGAAAAGTCTCTAGAAGCTCAGAGACTTCATCAAACTCTACAACAGACATGTGATAGTTTTATGCCTGCTAATAGAGGTATATGTGAAGGAACCGTCTGAGACTTCGTTCATTATTTCAACTGGTAGTGATATCTAACAAGTGGAGGCCTCTAATACCTGCCAGTCAAGAACCTAATCACTGTGACCAACCAAGGTGCCTGGGGCTTCCCTGGTGGCTCAGACGGTAAAAAATTCACCTACAAGGTAGGAGACCCGGGCTCAATACCTGAGTCTGGAAGATTCCCTTGAGAAGGGAATGGCTACCTGATACAATATTCTTACCTGGAGAATTTCATGGACAGAGGAGCTTGGCAGGCTGCAGTCCATGGGGTTGCAAAGACTTGGACATGACTGAGCGACTCACATACTCTACTCTAAGGCGCCTTAGGCCCACTTACAACATTATGCTAAGGACTAAAGGAAGGTTAAATGTCAGAGCCCTCACTACTAGTCTGAACTGCTATAGCCATAGTTTGGTGCCAAACTTTGGCTAATTCTGGTGGCTCTTTGCAATGCTGTATAGAAAGACTCTTGGAGTTTCTAATGAGATGAGATTCTGTTGCTTGCCAGCAATGTTTGCTCCCACCCACTGTGGAATTACTGAGTAGAGAATATGGTACTTAGAGCATTAACCATGACACTTTTTCTTTTTTTTTTTTTTCAAATTAAAATGGCATCTTTATGAAACACAGATCGAAACCATGATTGTTCTTAAGAATTAAGACTAAATTAGCAGGACTTCCCTGATGGTCCAGTGATTAATAATTTGACTTCCAGTGCAGGGGGTATGAGTTTTATTCCTGGTCGGGGAACTATGATTCCATGTGTCTTGCTGCCAAAAAAGCAAAGACATAAAACAGAAACAATGTTGTAGCAAATCCAATAAAGACTTTAACACTAGTCTACATAAAAAAAAAAAACTTTCAAAAACAATAAATTAGTATTAAAACATTCACTTCTCTCAATAAAAGCAGGTTGACATTCATTCACAAGTCAACAAATGTTTATTGAGTACATATTAAGGGTGCACCTAAGTGGAAGTTTAATTCCCCAATCATTCTAAGCAAAGCCGTGGTTATGATTTAGAGAATTTTAAATAAAGTATTCTGAGGACAAAAAGGACTAGCCATTCTGCACAGGCCCTAGGAGGCATGAGGAATCCAACAGGTGAGCAATTTACATTCCATACCAACCACAGCCCCTGCACTGGTCTCAGTTTGGGTAGCCTTTGACATTGACAAGCTTGAGATGCTCCAAGGTTGGTCCAGGTTCCTTTAGGCTGCTTCATGCTGACAGCAGCTGAAATCTGACAAGCTTCCCAGCACTGGAGACAGGTGAGCTTTTTGATACCTGGCACGGTGATGGCTCTGACGTGTCGTCCTTTTATTATTTCTAGGTCTGTGCTAGGTGTGGGGTTTCCCTGGGGATTTGTGCATGAAACAGAGTCAACTTGACAGGCAGGAACAGGCAATGTTATTGATCAGTGGGGAAAAAAAATAGGTCTCAACCTGGTCTACATCTTGAATATCAAATTTCCATAGTGATTAGGAATATCACTTCCTGCTCATTCCCAACCTGGCTTCTGAAAGAGTTCCCACAGTCCTGTTAGGCTTTGATTCATTTTAATTGCACTCTTAATGTTTGAAGAGTAATGACTTTTCCAGTAGAGAACTGATTGCAATGGTTATGCAACTGATTAATTTACTTCCAGGAAGGGTAAGTGTATGTGCATGTCTTAGTACCTCCATGCAGATGCTTCTGGGCAAGGGATCCACTTTCCAAGTTTTAATTACTTCCCTGATTATCTCAGCCTGGACCTCTCTCCTCTCCAGACTAGCATCTCTTTTAGTTAGCAATCCAATCCCACCTCTCATGATAGAAGTCCAATCTTTCTAATTCCACAGGCCAAGAAACTAGATGTCACCTTCAACTGCCTTTCCTCATATCTCACATGCAATTTTTAAATATTTGTCAGTTTCTAAATTTATTCAGAATCTCTCACCACTTATCTCCATCATGACTATTCTCCTGGTCCAAATGGCCATCGTGCTGGGATGACTGGAAATTTTTACTGCTTTACAATTTTCATGGTCTACTTTCCACCTCTACTCTTCTTACTGCTCACTTGCTTTTATGCATTTATCACCTGATAGTTCCGCGTCTCTACACTTTAGGTAAAGTCTAAGGGATTAGACTACCATCTGGCACAAATTATCTGCCAAATTGATGAATGAATACACCACAGGCAGACCTGAAAGACTTGATTCCCAGTATATGATGACATATGATATAGCTTATAAAATTCCATGAGATATACTGCTGCATCCAAAAAAAAAAAAAGGAAAACAAAAATTAGAGAACAAAGGCTACAAAGCTCCATTAATTCCTCACCATCTAAACATAGTAACCTAACTTAATTGAACAGCTCAAGCCCAAACATCCATTTATCGTACCTCTTCTGCCTAAGAGAATTTGGCATTTTCTGTTTCAGGGCTCTGAATGCTAAAGCACTGAGCACCAGGATTCCAAGGACATGGTTCAGTTCAGTTCAGTCGCTCAGTCATGTCTCACTCTTTGTGACCCCATGGACTGCAACATGCCAGGCCTCCATGTCCATCACCAACTCCGGGAGATTACTTAAACTCATGTCCATTGAGTCGGTGATGCCATCCAACCATCTCATCCTCTGTCATCTCCTTCTTCTCTTGCCTTCAACCTTTCTCAGCATCAGAGTCTTTTCAAAGGAGTCAGTTCTTCAGGTGACCAAAGTATTGGAGTTTCAGCTTCAACATAAGTCTTTTCAATGAATATTCAAGACTGATTTCCTTTAGGATGGACTGGTTGGATCTCCTTGTAGTCCAAGAAACTCTCAAGAGTCTTCTCCAACACCACAGTTCAAAAGTATCAATTCATCGGTGCTCAGCTCTCTTTATATTCCAACTCTCACATCCCTACATGATGACTGGAAAAACAATAGCTTTGACTATACGGACCTTTGTTGGCAAAGTAATGTCTCTGCTTTTTAATATGCTGTCTGGGTTGGTCATAGCTTTTTTCCCAAGGAGCAAGCATCTCTTAATTTCATGGCTGCAATCACCATCTGCAGTGATTTTTGAGCCCTAGAAAATAGAGTCTGTCACTGTTTCCATTGTTTCCCCATTTATTTGCCATAAAGTGATGAGATGGGATGCCATAATCTTAGTTTTCTGAATGTTGAGTTTTAAGTCAACTTTTTCACTCTCCTTTTTCAGTTTCATCAAGAGTTTTAGTTCTTTTTCGCTTTCTGCCATAAAGATGGTGTCATCTGCATATCTGAGGTTATTGATATTTCTCCCGGCAATTGTGATTCCAGTTTGTGCTTCATCCAAACAATATCCAGCTTGGCATTTCACATGATGTATTCTGCATATAAGTTAAATAAGCAGGGTGAGAATATACAGCCTTGATGTACTCCTTTTCTTATTTGGAACCAGTCTGTTGTTCCATGTCCACCTCTAACTGTTGCTTCTTGATCTGCATACAATTTCTCAGGAGGCAGGTCAGGTGGTCTGGTGTTCCCATCTCTTAAAGAATTTTCCACAGTTTAATGTGATTCACACAGTGAAAGACTTTGGCATAGTCAATAAAGCAGAAGTAGAGGTTTTTCTGGAACTCTCTTGCTTTTTCGATGATGCAACGGATGTTGGCAATTTGATCTCTGGTTCCTCTGCCTTTTCTAAATCCAGCTTGAAAAGCTGGAAGTTCACGGTTCACAAACTGCTGAAGCTTGGCTTGGAGAATTTTGAGCATTACTTTGCTAGTGTGTGAGGTGAGTGCAATTGTGCGGTAGTTTGAACATTCTTTGGCATTGCCTTTCTTAGGGATTAGAATGAAAACTGACCTTTCCCAGTCCTGTGGCCATTGCTGAGTTTCCCAAATTTGATAACATTTTGACTGCAGCACTTTCACAGCATCATCTTTTAGGATTTGGGATAGCTCTCAGCTGGAATTCCATCATCTCCACTAGCTTTGTTCATAGTGATGCTTCCTAAGATCCACTTGCCTTCACATTCCAGGATTGTCTGGCTCCAGGTGAATGATCACACCACCATGATTATCTGGGTCATGAAGATCTTTTTGTATAGTTCTGTGTATTCTTGCCACCCCTTCTTAATCTCTTCTGCTTCTGTTAGGTCCATATCATTTCTGTCCTTTATTGTCCCCATCTTTGCATGAAATATTCCCTTAGTATCTCTAATTTTCTTGAAGAGATCTCTAGTCGTTCCCATTCTGTTGTTTTCCTCTATTTCTTTGCATTGATCACTGAGGTAGGCTTTCTTATCTCTCTTTGCTAATCTTTGGAACTCTGCATTCAAATGAGTGTATCTTTCTGTTTCTGCTTTGCCTTTAGCTTCTCTTTTCTCAGCTATTTGTAAGGCCTCCTCAGACAACCATTTTGCCTTTTTGCATTTCTTTTTCTTGGTGATGGTCTTGATCACTGCCTCCTGTACAATGTCACGCACCTCCGTCCACAGTCTATCAGATCTAATCCCTTCAATCTATTTCTCACTTCCACTGTAGCCACAAGTGATTTGGTTTAGGTCATACGTGAATGGTCTAGTGGTTTTCCCTACTTTCTTCAATTTAAGTCGGAATTTGGCAATAAGGAGTTCATGATCTGAACCACAGGAGGCTCCTGGTCTTGTTTTTGCTGACCTTATAGAGAGCTTCTCCATCTTTGGCTGCAAAGAATATAATCAATCTGATTTCAGTGTTGACCAACTGGTGATGCCTGTGTGGAGAGTCTTCTCTTGTGTTGTTGGAAGAGGGTGTTTACTATGACCAGTGCATTCTCTTGGCAAACTCAGCTCTTGGACATGATAGTGTTGGACTCACCTATTAGCCCTGGGATCTCACCCTATGCCATTGTGACTCTACTTCATCACATCCCCAAACAATGCTTCCTTGTGGGGAAAAGGAGAAGGTTAAGACCTGAATGGTGTGCTAATCACCCAGGGCATAAAATGCTTCCAAGCCTGTGGCCCTTAAATTGGTTCTTTACCCAGAGTCTCCTCACTGATGTCATGCTTTCCTTCTTGGAGGAAATCAAAATGGCTAGAAGTTTCACTACTAATTTTATTCAGTCATAGAAGTGTTGCATACAGTAGAGGCTGCTGAGAAAATGGCGCGGGAGAAGGATGCGCTTCATTTCTTGCTGGCCTTCACTGCTGACTTGGTGACCTTGGCCGCAGCCGATGTCTTCTTCTCCACAGCCTTGATGACGCCAACGGCCACCGTTTGCCTCATGTCCCGCACGGCAAAACGGCCTGGAGGACAGAACAAAAAAAGAGTGAGATTTCTGAAGAGACACAGAAGGCACGGCTCCGTGGCTTCAGTCAGAGGTGCTTTTCCTCCCAAGACTCAGCAGCCGTTCACCCTGCTCACCTAGAGGTGGGTACTCGGAGAAGGTCTCCACCCACATGGCCTTGCCGGGGACCATCTGTACGATGGCTGTGTCGCCTGACTTCAGGGCCTTGGGGTTGTCTTCCAGCTTCTTGCCCGAGCGCCGGTCAATCTTCTCCCTCAGTTCAGCAAACTTGCAGGAGATGTGGGCTGTGTGGCAGTCCAGCACCGGAGAATAGCCAGCTTGGATCTGTCCTGGATGATTCAGGACAATCACCTGGTGGGGAGAGGAGGAGGATGGGATCAGAAGAGATCTGCTGGGACCTGTGATCCAGGGCCAAACCTCCAGCAGTCTGGGGCCTCCACTGAAACGGGGAGTGATTTCTAAGGGCTCTGGCCTCCTGGCGGCTCACCTGGGCCACAAAGCTGCCGGTCTCCATCGGGGAGTCGTTCTTGCTGTCTCCAGCCACATGGCCACGGCGGATGTCCTTCACAGACACGTTCTTCACGTTGAAACCCACGTTGTCCCCGGGCAGGGCCTCCGACAGGGCCTCGTGGTGCATCTCCACAGACTTGACCTCAGTGGTGAGGCCGCTGGGGGCAAAGGTGACCACATGCCGGCCTTCAGGAAGCCAGTCTCCACTCGGCCCACGGGCACTGTGCCGATGCCTGCGCAGAAGGGCAGGCGGTCAGTCAGGACCTGAAGCCCAGCAAGTCAGACCCCGGACCTCATCCTCCAGAGGTGTCTCCCCTCAGCCCGCCCAGCCCTGGACCCTCACCTCCGATCTCGTACACGTCCTGTAGCGGCAGCCTCAGGGGCTTGTTGACCGGGCGAGTTGGGGGGAGGATGGAGTCCAGAGCTTCCAGCAGGGTCACCCTGGCGGCGTTTCCTTCCTTCCGCTCAACCTTCCAGCCCTTGAACCAGGGCATCTGCGGGAACGGGGATGCGGTGAAGGGGGAGGGAGGCCGGGGCGTGGCTCCCGGCGTGCCCATCCCAGGACCGAGACCCGTTCCGCCCCGCGCCCGGCCGCCCATAGACCCCGCCCGCACTCACGCTGGTGCTGGGCTCCAGCATGTTGTCTCCGTGCCAGCCCGAGATGGGCACAAAGGCCACGGTGGCCGGACTGTAGCCGATCTTCCCGATGTAGGCGCTCACTTCCCTGGTGATCTCCTGGAAGCGCGCGGCGCTGTAGGCAGGCTCGGTCGAGTCCATCTTGTTGACCGCCACGATCAGCTGCTTCACACCCAAGGTGTAGGCGAGCAGCGCGTGCTCCCGGGTCTGCCCGTTCTTAGAGATGCCCGCCTCGAACTCGCCCACACCGCCAGCCACAATGAGCACGGCGCAGTCGGCCTGCGGGAGGCAGACATCGAGCGGACAAGAGGCTAGTTAGGGGAGGGAGCGCCGGATGTGCTGGGAGGCTGGCTAGAGCTTCGGGCAATCCCCCGCCCCTTGCAGGCTGGACGCTCCCCAGAAACTGACAAATGCCTTCATCCCCCGGATGCTGCTGTGCGGCAGAGGTCCTGCCTCCCACTTAAACTGTCACTCAGTCCCATACATGAGCTTTTGGTTCCTTCCTCAGGAGCCCCACAAGGTGATCTACTCGTCTGGGTGTCAGAAAACCTAGTCCCTGCCCCAGCCTTAGAGGATGGCGTCTGGACCGCAGTAGAGTCTGTCTTCCTATTGGTCAGAACTGAAGGTCGGCGCGGATAAGGAAAACCTTCTAAGGTTTATGATGCCCTTCCTCCCCTCCCTCTGCCAGCCGCCTCCCTACCCTCCGCCCTAGTTCGAAAGGGAGGGCCTGGGAACAACGGCTGCTTACCTGGGAGGTGCCCGTGATCATGTTCTTGATGAAGTCCCCGTGGCCAGGGGCATCGACGATGGTGATGGAGTACTTGCTGGTCTCAAACTTCCACAGGGAGATGTCGATGGTGATGCCACGCTCTCTTTCTGCCTTCAGTTTGTCCAGCACCCAGGCATACTTGAAGGAGCCCTTACCCATCTGGGGAGCGGTGAGGGGTGAGGAGCGCATTGAGGGTGAGCAGCCGGATCTCTCCCGGGGAATTCAGCAGCCACTCTAAGACCTCACAGTGCACCCTGCTTCCACACTCTACCACCAGACCCAGCCAGAGGCAGGCCGCCTTCCACACCCCCGCCACCCCTAGAGCCAACCCCGAGGGCGGGTGCCTCACCTCAGCTGCCTCCTTCTCAAACTTCTCAATGGGTCTCTTGTCAATCCCCCCACACTTGTAGATGAGGTGCCCGGTGGTGGTGGACTTGCCAGAGTCCACGTGGCCGATGACCACGATGTTGATGTGCGTCTTCTCTTTGCCCATTGTGGTGGTTGCTTCCTTCAGTCACTGCTGACTGGAGCATGGGAGGGGAGCCTGGGGAGAGACTGAGGCCCAGACGTCCGGTGGGCAACCCGCCTCTTGCTACCCCTCTCCTCCTGCTCTGCCCCAGCACCCCCTCCCTACGTTGTGGCCTAGCCCAGAGCCTGGGTCACAGTGGCACCAGCTGGAAAGGAAACGACTTGCCAGGCTTGCACCCTGCCAAGGGTCATGATCCCAGGGCTGTAGCTGGGATTTCCAAGTGGTCCTGGCCCCTCCCTCCTTTCTCCTATGTGGGCCTTCCCTCAAACATGTGGGGGCTCAGCCATTCCCCCGCATTTCTCCCACCCTTCTAATTCCCCCTCCCCCGCACTCCATGTACAAGAAACCCTGCCATCCCGTAGCCTGAAGGTGGTCCTCTTCACCTAGCCAGTGCCTCCCTTTGGAGAAGAAGGACCAAGGATGATCCAGAAGGAGCTGCAACAGCTGTGACAGTAGTGAATGGCTGTCTTACCTCCTGCTTTTATAAGCCCTGCCCTGGGCCTGCTTCTGGTTCCACCCAAATGTGACACCAGAGCTGGGAAGGGAATGCCACTCCCTACCCCCAAATCCAATTTTACAGACTTCTTCTCTGACTGACTGGATATTCGGATGACGAAAGCCTGGGTAAGTGAGTGTGTGGGTGGAGTCTGGGAAGGGAAGATTTGGGAAATAAGAAGAAAGATAAATAATTGGTAAGAATGAATTCTGCATGGCATCAGACTTTGCATGTGACTTCCCAAGACTAAGGTGCTAAATGGCTGTGGCCTTTCATTCATTCGTTCATCAAGCAGTGCACTGGGAAGTATAGTGCTCAATACCGCCAGGGACTGAGGACTCGGAATCAGGAAGTGGTCGTGGGGACTTTGTTGGGGGAAGGTCTCAGGCTCCCTGAAAGCCGGTGGTCCTTCTGGGGCTTCTTTCAGCCAGCAGTCCAGGACTGCTGGGGGCGCTTGCCCCAAGGCTGGACTGTGGCTACTTGAGGTTTTCTCTGAAGCTGAGTATGTCCTCCTCCCTCCCCAGGAAGTTTCTTAGCAGTGCTCAGACACTGCCAATGCTGACGAAGTCACTCTCCACAGCCCTAGCCTGGGCCCAGGATTGCAGGAGACCAATACTCTAGACTTTGAGGTTCTCCATCCCATGGAGGCCCACCTCCTTGAGCATTGCCTGTTTCTTGCTCTTTTTTTCTTTAATATTTATTCGCTCTATATATTTGGCTGTGCCAGGTCTTAGTTGTGGCATGCAGGATATTTAATTGTGTCATGTGGAATCTAGTTCCCCCAGCAGGGATCGAACCCAGACCCCTTGCATTGGGAGCATGGAGTTTAGCCACTGGACCACCAGGAAAATCCTCCACTACTTGTTCTTAAATCACCATTCTCACCTTTGTGCCCAAGGAACCAAAAACCTAGAATGTCGGAGAAGATGGATCCTCACAAAACGTCTGTCTCTTTTCTCTCCCGATTTTACAGCAGAATCAAGGTCTGAGATGGTTAAAGTGAAATTGAAAGTGTTAGTCGCTCAGTCATGTCCAGTAGCCCACCAGGCTCCTCTGTCCATAGAATTCTCTGGGCAAGAACACTGGAGTGGGTGGCCATTCCCTTCTCCAGGGGATCTTCCGGACCCAGGGATGGAACCCAGGGCTCTTGCACTGCAGGCAGATTCTTTACCATCTGAACCACGAGGGAAGCCCAAGATGGTCAAAGAATTGTCCCAAGTTTCTGTAGCTCCTTGGTCCCCACCATTAGTGTATTTCCCTCATCCAGTCACCTTTCAGAAGAGAAGAGGCAAAGCCACTCTCATTCCGCTAACATCTAGGAGGGACCGCTGCCCAGCAGAGCCCCGGGGGCTGTGACTGCGGTGGGAGAGGGGCAGTCCCTGTCTCTGAGGGGCTCACACTCTGGAGATGAAGAAGCCATTTCAAAGTAACAAGCGAGTTGTGAGGGCTGTGGGTGAGGGTCTTTGGGGGACTTCCCAAGTGTGTGGAGAAAGGAGGACTGCTTCATAGAAATGTTTCAGCAAGACCATGGATGTGGGCCTCAGGCAGAGGGGCTTGTCAGTCAGAATAATCCATTAAGGACAATTCTGGACTCAGTTTGCCTGGAGGGAATGGATGGAAGGAAACAATATGGCTAAAGAGATAAAAGGGGAAGGTCATTATGCATTAATTGCTCAGAGTTTAATTTTCCTAAACTGTAAGTCTAATTATGTAATACCCTTTTTTGAATCTCTTGATTACTCTTTATTATCCTCAGGGGAAAAATTACTGTTCCTTCAGTGATGAGAAGATCCTCTGGAGAAGGAGATGGCAGCCCACTCCAGTACTCTTGCCTGGAAAATTCCATGGATAGAGGGTCTATGGGATCGCAAAGAGTCGGACACGACTGATCGACTTCATTTTTCACTTTCACTTTCAGTGATGAGATGCTCCAAGAGGCTGAGGTTGGAGTCAGGAAGCCCCTTAGGAGGCCATTGCAGGAGTGCTGGAGGAAGGGGATACATCTCAGCCAGGGGGTGCAGCTGACACATGTTCCACATAAATAGAGGGGGATTCAGAAGCAGGCGGGACCAAAAGTGCCATCGGAAGCACTTGCCATTGGGATGGGGAACTCATGACTTTGTCAGCATCTCCTCCCTCATCCCAAAGCCAAGCTCAAGCCTTTGACAGAGCACCAGAGGACTCTACATTAACTCTAATGCAGGGATCCCCAGCCCCAGTCTGATAGGAACCGGGCTGCAGAGCAGGAGGTGAGCAGCAGGTGGCCAGTTGGTGATGCTTCACCTACTGCTCCCCAGGGCCCATCGCTGCCTGCTGCTCGAAATGCCACCTAACCACCCCCCATGACACCCCCAGTTCCATCCGTAGAAAAACTGCCTTCCACCAGGCCAGTCCCTGGTGCCAAAAAGGTTGGGGACCACTGCAAGTGTCAGAGTCTAGACCCCTTCCTGAGTCTCCAGCCCTTCCACCCAGTGCAACTGAGTTGCCCCTCTCTGATCTGGATATGAAGTTCCCTAGTCTTACTATGAGTCTTGCTATCAGTTTTACTAGTTACGATGAGATTATAGTATCATCTTGTTTGAGCCTCTTGGAAATAGCACAAAGGCAAATCAGGCGTGTAAGGGAATTTCACCTCAGAATCAGGTAGACCTGAGTCTACATTCTGCCTCCTCCACTTCCTAGCTGTGGGAATTGACTGTCTCTGAGCTTCCGTCTCTTCATCTGTAACATGGGGGTAATTCCTACCTCCTGCTTTCTTGAGCAGTGAACCTAGTCATCCTGCACAGTGCCTGGCACGTGGCAAGTGATCCATGGCCAGTGTCTCCTCTGGTCCTGTCTTCCTCTCCCCACCTTGCGTTGCCAGACTCCGCTCGCTGAGAGCCAAGTGCTTTCATACAGACCAAATGATTTCCCCAAGGTCACAGAACACATTAGTGAAGAAATAGGCTACTCCTCCATCTCCAGGTTTCCAGACTTCTGCTGAGCCAGACTGTCTCCTCATTAAGAATTATTATTGTTATACTTCTTCCATTTAAGCCATTTACATAGTATCTCTGTAGTCTTGGCTGACTCCAAACTGAAGGAATAATCAGAATGAAGAGGTTTTCTGACATTGAAATCAGCTGAAGGGTAAGTGCTCCTGATAGAATGAGTTTCCCAGCTAGTGTAATTGGCTGTTTCTAGAAAAATATTCCCATTATTTACAAATCTGAAGGGCCCTGGCAATTCATTATCATTTTATTAGAAATAGTGTTTACAATGTATAAACATAAAGTCATCAGAGTTTCTGGAATGAGATGGTTAAGAATTAGAATGAATCTATAGTGACGTGTAGTGCAAGCTTCAGATGAGTTAGGATGAAATAAAATCATTTAGAATGACAAGCTCAATGCAATGAGACAAATGAAGTTAGATGCTCAAGCTGTGCTTGTCGGGGAACTGCATAAATACAAGAAGGGGTGACTTTGTAGTGAAAAGTTACTCCAGGGAGGGCTGATTCCTAAAAAAAAGCTAGACTATGTGACCAGTGTTGGCATATGAACTAAATATGTCTATTAATTAATTTACATATTAACCAAAACCCCTTGGTCTTTATAGTTAGTGAGCAGAGGTGTAGCTATGAGATCACACCCATTCTACTTAAGTTTCTAGAGACAGACTCCATCGCGGACATAAACTGAGTCTGCACAACAGTATCAGTATATACATTTATATATATATTTTTCATTTGTTTTATTGAAATTTAGTACTTTGGCCCCCTGATGCGAACAGCTAACTCAATGGAAAGACCCTGATGCTGGGAAAGATTGAAGGCAAAAGGAGAAGGCACTGGCAGAGGGTGAGATGTTTAGATAGCAGCACCAGCTCAATGGACACGAATTTGAGCAAACTTTGGGAAATAGTGGAGAACAGAGAAGCCTGGCATGTTACAGTTCATGGGGTTGCAAAGAGTCAGACAGGATTTAGCGACTGAACAATAGCAAAGTTGATTTACAATGTTGTGTTAATTTCTAGTGTACAGCGAAGTGATTCAGAAATGTTTGTATACACATTCTTTTTCATGTTTTTTTTCATTATAGTTTATCACAGGGTATTGAATATAATCCCCTGTGCTATAGAGTAAGACCTTTTGTTTATCTGTTCTCTGTTATTAGTCAGTATACTGTAGAAGAAAGCCACAGAATGAAACAAACTGGAGTTAGTGATAGGGAGCTTTGAAGGTAAAGTTTCAACACCTTAAAGTTAGTCACATAGAGAAAGACATGTATTGGTCAGTTCAGTCGCTCAGTAGTGTCCGACTCTTTGTGACCCCATGAACTGCAGCACGCCAGGCCTCCCTGTCCATCACCAACTGCCGGAGTTTACTCAAACCCATGTCATTGAGTCGGTGATGCCATCCAGCCATCTCATCCTCTGTCGTCCCTGTCTCCTCCTGCATCAATCTTTCCTAGCATCAGGGTCTTTTCAAATGAGTCAATTCTTCGCATCAAGTGGCCAAAGAATTGGAGTTTCAGCTTCAACATCAGTCCTTCCAATGAACACCCAGGACTGATCTCCTTTAGGATGGACTGGTTGAACCTCCTTGCAGTCCAGAGGACTCTCAGGAGTCTTCTCCAACACCACAATTCAAAAGCATCAATTCTTCGGTGCTCGGCTTTCTTCACTGTCCAACTCTCACATCCATACATGACCACTGGAAAAACCATAGCCTTGACTAGACAGACGTTTGTTGACAAAGTAATGTCTCTGCTTTTTAATATGCTGTCTAGGTTGGTCATAACTTTCCTTCCAAAGAGTGTCTTTTAATTTCATGGCTGCAATCACCATCTGCAGTGATTTTGGAGCCCAGAAAAATAAAGTCAGCCACTGTTTCCACTGTTTCCCCATCTATTTATCACTTAAATGTGGAATCTGAAATATGACACATGCACTTATCTACAAAACAAAAGCAGACACACAGACATAGAGAACAGACTTGAGGTCGCAGAGCTGGAGGAGAATTGGGGGGGTGGATAAAGGGGGAGTTTGGGGTTGGCAGATGCAAACTAGCATATATAGAATGGATAAGCTACACAGTCCTCTATAGCACAAGGAGCTATATACAATAGACTGTGATAAACCATAGTGAAAAGGAAGATAAAAGAGAATGTACACATGTGTATGACTGAATCACTGTGCAGCAGAAATTCACACAACATTGAAAGTCAAACTATACTTCGATTAAAAATTTTAAAAATTGAAGAAAGAATTGATTTGACTTAGTTTAGTCCCATTTCAAGTGTGTACATGAGAAGCAGGGAAACCTGAGTTGCAGACCTGCAAACATAGGAAATCAGATCCTAAGTAGGATGGAGTTATTTCTTTGCGCAGATGCTTACAGAGCACCTTTTCTGTAGTGGTCTTGAAGCATGTGGCAGATTGGAAAGTCTGCTGTCCCTGCCTCAACAGCACAAGGGGGAGACGACACCAGACTCACCACCCCACAAACCAGGAGCTGGAGTCCATGCCCTGGAGGAGACAAAGGACCGAGTATTGGAGAGACTCTAAATTAGTGCTTTTCCACTCAAATAATCCTTGCTTAGATGGGGAATGGAGACAAGGGGAGTAGGTCCTTTTCTTTATGTTCAAGAGCTTGCCAACTTTAGGGGAAAGGGTCAGTGGGGTAAACTCTGGTCATGCCCTATTAAAATGGAAAGTTTTCCCTCTGAACTCTAAGCATCATTCATTCAACAGATTCTGGAGCACGTTCTGTTACTGCATCTCCACCTCAAAACTGCTTTTGCCTAACTCCCACTTCACAGATGGCTCAGACAGGTAAAATGAATTGTCCAAACCACACAACCAATGTGTAGGCAGGAGTTGGGGTGGAATTTTAATCCAGACATGTTCCTTTCTCTTTTTCTAAGACTTATTTCCTTTATTTGTATGGTTTTCACCACACTGGGTCTTCGCTGCCACGGACCTTCTCCAGTTGCAGCAAGCAGGCTCCTCCTTGTGGCGGCTCCCTAGTCGCAGAGCGCAGGTTCCAGATGCACTGGGTTCAGTAGTTGCATCATATGGGCTCGGAAGGTGTGGCGCACAGGATTAGCTGCCCTGTGGCGTGTGGGATCTTTCCAAACCAGGGATCAAGCCTGTGTCCCCTACATTGGCAGACAGATTCTTAACTACTGGAGTAACAGGGAAGCCCCAAAACGTGTTCCTTTCTAAAAACAACATCCTTACGATAGCCAGGACATGTAACCTCCTGGAAGTCCCCTGGGCATCATGCTGCTGCAGTTCCTCATCTTAGATGTGGAAACTGAGTCTCAGGCAAGTCCTTTTCAGTCTGATTTGAATCCATAAACATTTATGCATCAGACACGGTTCAAGAAAGACCTGCACCTCTAGGAATTCCCCGGCCAGCTCATTTGACACATTCCCAGTCTTGGGTGGCGAGAATGACACATTCACACCCACACAGTTAGGCTCTCACAATACAGAGATCTGTGCACAAGCAGTGGAAGCCCAAGCTTTCAGCAGACCTTGCTGATTGACTTGATCACAGGTGCCTCTACTGAACATTTATGCAACAAAGGAAGACCCCAGTAACATTATTTATGTAATTGCTTTTCTTTCCCAGTGCTCTAGGGGTGACATCTCTCTGCCAAGACTGCAGTTAATTGGAAGGCTCCCAATCTCTCCTCACTTCAGAGCATAAGCCAGATAGCAGTGTAAGTCCAAACACATGTGAACTCTAAACTTCAGCCCAGATGCAGGACAGGGCACAGGACTACTGCTGTTGTTCAGACGCTCAGTCGTGTCCCACTCTTTGCGACGCCGTGAACCTGCAGCACGCCAGGCTTCCCTGTCCGTCACAACTCCAAGAGCTTGTTCAAACTCATGTCCATCGAGTCAGTGATGCCATCCAACCATCTCATCCTCTGACGTCCCCTTCTCCTCCTGTCTTCAATCTTTCCCAGCATCAGGGTCTTTTCAAATGAGTCAGCACTTCACAACAGGTGGCCAAAGTATTGGAGCTTCAGCTTCAGGATCAGCCATTCCAATGAATATTCAGGATTGATTTCCTTTAGGGTGGACTGGTTTGATCTCTTTGCAGCCCAAGGGATTCTCAGGAGTCTTCTCTTTTGAACACCATAGTTCAAAAGCATCAATTCTTCAGTGCTCAGCTTTCTTTATACTCCAACCCTTACATCCATACATGACTACTGGAAAAACCATAGCTTTGACTAGATGGACCTTTATCGATGAAGTAACATCTCTGCTTTTTAATATGCTCTCTAGGTTTGTCATAACTTTTCTTCCAAGTAGCAAGTGTCTTTTAACTTCATGACTGTAGTCACTGTCTGCAGTGATTTTGTAGCCCAAGAAAATAAAGTCTGTCTCTGTTTCCACTGTTTCCCCATCTATTTACCATGAAGTCATGGGACTGGATTCCATGATCTTAGTTTTCTGAATGTTGAGTTTTAAGCCAAGTTTTTCACTCTCCTCTTTCACTTTCATCCAGAGGCTCTTTAGTTCTCACTTTCTGCCTTAAGGGTGGCATCATCTGCATATCTGAGGTTATTGATATTTCTCCCGGCAATCTTTATTCCAGCTTGTGCTTCATCCAGCCTGGCATTTCACATGATGTACTCTGCATATAAGTTAAATAAGAAGGGTGACAATATATAGACTTGACATACTCCTTTCCCAATTTTGAACCAGTCTGTTGCTCCATGTTTGGTTCTAACTGTTGCTCTTGACCTGCATGCAGGTTTCTCAGGAGGAAGGTAAGGTGGTCTAGTATCCCCATCTCTGTAAGAATTTAAAGAGCACAGGATGGAGAACAGTGTGGAGATTCCTTAAAAATCTGGAAGTAGAACTGCCATACAACCCAGCAATCCCCCTCCTGGGCATACACACTGAGAAAACCAGAATTGAAAGAGACATGTGTACCCCAATGCTCATTGCAGCACTGTTTACAATAGCCAGGACATGGAAGCAACCTAGATGCCCATTGGTGGACAAATGGATAAGAAAGTTGTGGTACATATACATAATGGAATATTACTCAGCTATTTAAAAGAATGCATTTGAATTAGTTCTAATAAGGTGGATGAAACTGGAGCCTCTTATACAGAGTGAAGTAAGCCAGAAAGAAAAACACCAATGCAGTATACTAACGCATATATATGGAATTTAGAAAGATGGTAATGATGACCCTATATGCGAGACAGCAAAAGAGACATAGATGTAAAGGACAGACTTTTGGACTCTGTGGGAGAAGGTGAGGGTGGGATGATCTGTGAGAACAGCATTGAAACATTTATATTATCATATATGAAATAGATCGCCAGTCCAGGTTCGATGCATGAGACAGGGTGCTCAGGGCTGGTGCACTGGGATGACCTAGAGGGATGGGATGGGAAGGGAGGTGGGAGGGGGTTCAGGATGGGGAACACATGTACACCCATGGCTGATTCATGTCAATGTATGGCAAAAACCACTACAATATTGTAAAGTAATTAGCTTCCAATTAAAATTAAAAATAAATAAATAAATAAATAAAAATAAATAAATAATATAAAGAGCACAGGATGGAGACTGAAACTGTCAAGGCTGCTCCTTCTCCAAGCCCACATCTGGCTCAGACAAGTGTACCAGGGGAATAACTGGGGCACAGGGGGGGCAGTTTTCATCTGTGGTTCATCAGGGACAGAGAAGGAAATAGGTTGATGTGAAATAGGTGGTGCTGGGGTTGGAAGAAGGATGCAGAGGGCACAAAGTTAAACGTCCCAAAGGGTTTCTTTTTGAAGACAGCAAGTCTGAGAAGTCAGCACAGGAATCCAGCATAGAACTGCTGATTCACTCTTGCATTCGTGTAGCAATGCCAAGTACGTATTTCCAATTGTCACTTTTTTCACTGTGAAGCGTGTGTTGTTATTTAGTCCCTAAATCATGTCTGACTTTTGCAGCCCCATGGGCCTTTAGCTCACTAGGCTCCTCTGTCCAGGGGATTTCCCAGGCAAGACTACTAGAGTGGGTTGCCATTTCCTTCTCCAGGGGATCTTCGCAACCCAGAGATCAAACCACATCTCTGGAATTGCAGGCAGGTTCCTTACCTCTGAGCCACCAGGGAAGCCCATGAAGCTTATGATATAGGGGAAACTGTTTTGTGGATGTCCCATATTTGTAGCACCCTCCCCTCTCTTGATTTTAGAATCTAAGTTCAGATTCTGTCTCTTATTTATCCCTGTGTGAATTTGCATAAACCACTGACACTCTGAATCACAATTTCTTCACCTGTGGAATAGGACTGATGACCGTTCTGTCCTTTCCCTCCACTGGTCCTTAGGAGAATCAGATAATGGGTTGGAAAGGAAACTGTAAGCTAAGCTCCAAAAAGGATCCACAGAGTAACTATGCTCCGAGTGAGTAGAGACTGAGAACTTTAAACTTAATTCTGCATTGCTGGTAAAAATAGATATTACCTTCAAAACACTGGAGGAGAAAAGTGACTATGTAAATATCATCGGGAGTTTTTGGTTTTTTTGGATGGGTGCTCAGGGATCTTGGAAGATTTATTCATTGCTGTCTCCAAGATACCAACATGTCATTCACAGTGACTTGCATTACATCCATTAATGAAGGATCAAAGGAAGTGTTCAGATGTCTATTGTATCCATTCATAAGTTAATATCTAAAACACCTTGTATATCTGAACTCATGGTGTTAGCCCTTGAATACATACATGTTTTATGACTACCTTGGTTTGCTTTGGAAATCATTTCATGTGGTCCACTGAGGCTTAGTAAGATACAGGGAAAAAAATTAGAGGGTAAAACAAGGTCCTCCTTCCTTCGGGATGCTCCTAACGCAAGTGCACACTCTTCCTTACCTCTCCAGATACATATCTATCCTAATCCAGATGTTAATGCTCCAGAGTTGACAGTACATCAGGTGAGCAACTGAAATATTATCCTGAGAAATGTCAGATTCCACTGCATAGTGTTTATAATTTAACTGTTATTTAGCATTTATGGATAACACACACACTTGCAAATTGTTTTACAATCATTTTATAGTTGCTCTGTGAGAGATAATTAAAGCAAAACCACTTTAAGTGGAGCTACTCAGAGGGACAAATTTGTGCCAATAATGTGCTTATATAAATGCAAATTATCAGGAGTCTTAATACAGTGAAAACTGCTTAAATCATTTTTCATGGGACCAATATGTAAATATAATAGTTCCCTGATTTATAGAGCACTTCTCTTCCTAAAAGATAAATATACCTACCTAGGCATGCGTTATTTAACAGAGCTTCCCAAATCCCAGAGAAGGAAATCCATTCACTTACTGATCCTTTCAACCAGATCCTACAACAACGCCCAGCCCATAGTAGGTCCTTAATTTTTCACAACTGAGTGAATGAATGAGGAAGTATTTTCACAAGGCCATAATTATCTGTAGCCTTCATGGAGAGAATGAGAGTGTGGAGGGGGATGGTCATTAAAAGGTCAATGTTACCACCTCTGGTGAAGCAGTGAAGTAGTCAAGAGACGTGGCAAGAACAGAAGGAATGAAAACTGAAGGAAGGAGGGTAAGGTTTAGGCAGGTGAGTGGAGGCTGTTGCCTGAATATGGAGGAAAGCTATTTTTCTAACCCTCAGAAAATTAAACTGAGAAAGAAGAAACGATGATAAAATGCATTCGTAATCGGTGAAGTTAATGTCCTGGAGAAGCAGCCCCAGCTGAACAATAATCTGTACATTTCAAGTACCCGAGAAGCCGATAACATATGTAATCTCAGGAGAATGGTGTCTTCTTTAGCAGAGGATGAGGCAGCAGCCTCATTAGTGGTAAGAACAGAGCAGTCCATTCCTTAGATTCTATGGGAACCCTGTTTCCTCTGAGGGCAAAAACTAGTGGTAGAGTTCACTGCAGGTATTTGACTGGGGAACCCTTTTTAAGAGGTACACTATTAACCACTCATGGAACTGATGTACTGAGGAATATATTTTGGAAAATAATAGCTTAGAGCATAGAAAAATAGGGCAAAAGAGCAGTTCCCATGGAGGTCATATTTCTTACAAAGAAACAAATCACATTCTTGTTTATCTTTGGCACTTAACAATCACAAACCTTAAATCCTCAGGCTTCTGAATACTACATATAACATATGTATATATAGGATATAAGCTTATTATTAAACTATGTATGTATGGGATATGATATAGTATGACTATAACTGGGACATTGAAATGACCCCTTCAAAGTGGTTCCATGGACTGTAGCTCACCAGGCTCCTCTGCCCATGGAATTTCCCAGGCAAGAATATTGGAGTGGGTTGCTATTTTCCACTCCAAGGGATCTTTCCAACCAAGGCATCAAACTTGCATCTCCTGAGACTCTGAGCCACCTGGGAAGCCTAAGATCCCATGTTCATTCTGGCCAAAAAAAAAATTAAAAAAAAAAAAAAAAGAAAGAGAGAAGGGGGAAATGATGGTGATGATGGAAGAAAAAAGAATTCATAAAAGAATATGGAGTGATGTAACAATATAAAGACAACCTAAAGGAAGAAGAGGAGACTTAGCCAAAACTTTATACTGATGATGGAAATTGATGTAATACACTTTAAAATTGTTAAAAGGAAGAGGCTCTGGAGTCAGATCACTTGGGTAAAACCTCACTCTCCTACTTCCTAGATAAATGACTTTCAACCAGTTAAACTTTCTTAAGCCTCAGTTTGTTACATAAAATTGAAATGATGATATTATCTGCCCTCTTACATTAGCTTTGATCCTTTCATGGCAGAATCTGTAGAATGGCACCTGGTATGTATTAAACTCTCAATAACTGATGGTTATGCCTCCATATGGTTATTATGCCTCCCTTCTCAACAAATCTTTTATACTTCCAAAGCTGGTTCCTACCAACCTCCCTCAGTTAAACAGGTCTTGAAAGAGAAAGAAGCCCATTTTGGTGATGGAGACATCAATGCTACTTTGGAATTGTTTTATAAATGAGGTAGACTTGAGAAGTCCCATAGCACAGTGCTGACTGAGGACGTAGTAACGTGCTTCATTCCATGGGGTCCCACATGACTTAGTGACTCAACAATAACAGCGTGTTTGATGAACAAAAGGTGTTAGAATATAAGTCATTGTAATTGCGCAATGAATAAGAAAGGATAGAGGCAAATTCACCTAAATTCTTAACCAAATTTCATGTCCAAAGAATAACCCTTGCTCTGCAGATGTGGGCAGAGCTCACATGCGACCCATTGCTGGGAAGATGACCTGTGTACTGAAAACCGGTCCAGGCACCCCAGGAGTAGGTGAATCATAGATCACTTGAGGGGAGTGAGTGAAGGGAAGGCAGCTGGTGAGACGTTCAGGTTGACAGGGCAGCAGGTGACAGGAGGAGCCTCCCTGCTGATGGTGGGGAGAGACAGCCTGGTGTTGCATACTTGGTGGGTCTCAGTATCTATTTACGTGAAAGGAGAGACACCCATGGGCAGTCCCAACATCACCTGTAAAAAAATCATATCTACTATTGCTCTGGGCTTCCTGGTGGCCCAGGGTTACAGCTGCCCGCAATACAGGAGACACAGGTTCGATCTCTGGGTCAGGAAGATCCCCTGGAGAAGGAATGGCAACCCACTCCAGTATTTTTGCCTGGGAAATCTCATGGACAGAGGAATATGGAGGGCTACACTCCATGGGGTCACAAAGAGTGGGAAACAACTTAGCAACTGAGCACACACCCACTATTGCCTTAGAGCAGAGTCTGGCAAACTAGGGCCTGTGAGCCAAATCTGGCCTGGGTCAACCTCCTGTGTGCCTATGCGCAAAGAATAACTTTTATATTTTAAAATGATAAAGAAAAAATGATAATTCATGTGAAAATCAGATGACATTCAACCTCAGTGTCCATAAATAAAATTTAATTGGAACACAGCCACATCCATTCATTTACCTATGTCAGTGGCTGCTTTGGGACACACCAGCTGAGTGAGTGGTTGCAGTTCAGTCAGTTCAGTTCAGTCACCCAGTCGTGTCCAACTCTGTGACCCCATGGACTGCAACACGCCAGGCTTCCCTGTCCATTACCAATTCCAGGAGTTTACTCAAAGTCACATCCACTGAGTCGGTGACACCATCCAACCATCTCATCCTCTGTCTCCTTCTCTTCCTGCCTTCAATCTTGCCCAGCATCAGGGTGTTTTCCAATGAGTCAGTTCTTCACATCAGGTGGCCAAAGTATTGGAATTTCAGCTTCAGCATCACTCCTTCCAGTGAATACCCAGACTGATCTCCTTTAGGTTGGACTGGTTGGATCTCCTTGCAGTCCAAGGGACTCTCAAGAGTCTTCTCCAACACCACAGTTCAAAAGCATCAATTCTTCACCACTCAGCTTTCTTTATAGTGCAACTCTCACATCCATACATGACTACTGGAAAAACCAAAGCTTTGACTAGATGGACTTTTGTTGACAAAGTAATGTCTCTGCTTTTTAATATGCTGCCTTTCTTCCAAGGAACAAGCGTCTTTCAATTTCATGGCTGCAGCCACCATCTGCAGTGATTTTGGAGCCCCCCAAAATAAAGTCTCTCACCACTGTTTCCCCATCTATTTGCTGTGAAGTGATGGGACCAGATGCCATGATCTTAGTTTTCTGAATGTTGAATTTTAAGCCAACTTTTCCACTCTCCTCTTTCACTTTCATCAAGAGGCTTTTTAGTTCTTCTGGTTGCAACAGGCTCACAAATCTTAAACTATTAACTATCTGGACTTTTATAGATAAGTTTGACTGCTTTTGAACATTGTGCTTTTTACTGTTTTCCCATTCATTCACTCATCAAACATTCTTGAGCACCACAGGCTATAAGGAGACTGAGATCCAGGGATGTGGGAAGAAAAGATTAAGCCAAGGCATCCATAGTGCTTTAACAGAGAGATAATACACAGCAAGGGTAGAGCTAACTGGAGGTGAGGAAATGGGAGGGTTCAGTAAACATTTCAGGAAAGAGATTCTCAAACATGACAATCACACAATGACCAGACTATTATTATTATTATTTCTTTTTTTGGCAACACTGTGCGTGGCATGCAGCATGCGGGATCTTACTTCTCTGACCAAGGGTCAAACCCATGCACCTTGCAGTGGAAGAGTGGAGTCTTAACCACTGGACGGCCAGGGAGGCCCCAGATCATTACTGTTTTGCAGACAGAGAGAGCACTGAGATGCCAAGGGCTTGCTGAGGGTCAGTTGCATAAGCAGGATCAGGACAAGGCCAGATCTACTTTCAGGCTTCCCAAGTCCAGGCCCACGTGACCTACCTACCAAGGAAGGCTATGTGAGACCAAAGGAAAAGGCATCAGTGTGTTAGGGTGGGAGGGCAAGCAGAGGGGAAACATGAGGTGACTGTCTCAAGGAGTAGGTAAGATTCAGTCACGGGACAAGCAGTGCTTGTGGTGCAGAACAAGGTGCCTTCTGAATGGCCATTTGAGAAGGCAGCCAATTTCTGGTTCAGAAGTAACTCTCCTCTGAGAACTGTGTGGAGTTTATTTCACGAGTACTGATGCCAAAGCCTGGATTTTCTTACCTGCTTTGAAATCACTGGGGCTATCCCAAGCTTGCAATCTGGTTTATTTCCATCACTGATTTGGGACACATCCATAGAAGCTTGGAAAGTGGGAGCATTGTCCTTTTACTTTAGCCATGTTCCAACCATTTTTGTTTTGCTTAGCAAATGTGTTAAACTTATACCATGTGTTGGCAACTGTTACATTACTTCATTTCAATAAATCATGGTTACTAGTGAATGGCAGTTGTGTTGAGCAGAGAAGTATTTGTTTCATTTTATTCTCATAAGGACCCTATGAAATACAGGTTTGTAAGTTTGGAAGTGAAGATCAGGATGAGAAAAGAAGGGGAAAAGAGAATTGATATTCATCAAGCACCAGTTACAAAGTTTGAAAGGTGTTTTCATTTTTTGCTGTTATGAATAATGCTGCAGAGAATAACACTAAAATAAAAAGATTTTTGTCATGCAAAAATATTTATTAATTTTTGATTAATATTGACACTACCTGAAACCTTCCTACAGCAGGGGCTTCTGAATGTCTCCTGGGATAGGGCATATATCAATTTGATACTGAGCCTGACCTTAGTAGTGGTCTCCCTTTCACCCCACCCACACACAACAGAGAACATGAGCATCTTTTGAAAACATGCAGCTGGGGACTTAATACTCTGCAGGCTCCACACTCTGTGTCCACCTCTAGGCTCCCCTCCCTTCTGTCCCCCATCCTACTTCTCCCACTCCATCCCTGATGGTTAGACTGCCCCCAGGACTCCCTGGGGCTATGACCAGTGATCCTACTGCCTGGGAACAGGAAAGGACTTCTCTGCTTTCACTTTGGGACTTGAGTTTTTCCATTCTAACAATAAATCTCTACTCAGGCGAACTAGAGCATTTTCAGACAGTCAATATATTTGCTAATTAAAGTTTACAGCATGTAAAAAATTCACCTTTAAGGAAGTTTGATCCCTACCCCCTCAATCTGGGTCCCTTGATGTCATTATTATTAAGTGAAACATCCAATAACCTTCATTATTGAAAATAAATGAGATATTCTTTATCCTATCTCTGCTTTCCCATAAGGCTGCAGGAGGAGACAGAATGTAAAAATTGGATGGAATACTTCCTAGGGATGGGGGTATTAGTTATATTAGTCGTCTGGCTAACTAAACTCCAGATTTAATCTCCTACTGTTTCTCACCCATTGCAAAGGCAACTTAGCATTAGGGAGTGTGGCGTTCAGACTTAAGACTCTAAGAGCTCCCAGAGATCGCTATTGTGGTGGGTGGGGGGAGGGTGACACAGGAGGACTTGGACTTCTCAACAAATCACATTACAAAATATATAACCCAGAATGCTGGGGACTTAATTCTAGCTTTGCTGCTTTCTAGCTGTGTGACCTTAGGCAAGTCACTTAACTTTCCTGAATCTCAATTTTTTTCATCTGTGAAGTGAGGATTATAACAATACCTGTTTCATAGGACTGTGACTATTAAATGAATCAATCCATGTAAAGGGATTAAAACAGTGCTTGAACATGAGGGCCCAATAAATAATAGCTCTTGTGATTAATTGTACTTTTATTGAATCACGGAAAGGACACATTCAAGTCAGAGCTGCCCTGAGAAAAATAGCTCACCCTCTGTACACAGATTATATTTGGCAACTGGATCTTCCTTTTATTTAAATATTAAATAAACAAATAAAATGCATTTGCTATTGAGGGAATTGATTTGCATGAACCAGACATACGTTTTTTCATCGAATCACTCCATGTGGTAAATGCTGAGGTCCAGGGATAAAATCTATTCATTTAACAAATCCTGTCGTCAGCCTTTGGGCTAGAGCATGAACTGAGATCCACACTGATGTTGCTCAGTGCTCAGCCCGATGCCTTGCCACCCCAGGGACTGCAGCACGCCAGTCCTCCCTGTCTCCACTATCCCCCAGAGTTTGCTAAGTTCATGTCCACTGAGTCAGTGATGCTATCGAACCATCTCACCCTCTGCCGCCCTCTCCTCCTTTTACCTGCAACCTTTCCCACATCAGGGTCTTTTCCAATGGCCTGTGTCTATTTAGTGATTATAAATCAAGTAACAAATCATTACAAAAAATGGTTTATTTGCTTTCAAGTTAACCCAGAAATCCTGGTTTGAATTTAGAATTCTTGGACTTCTCAGAGTTCTGTGCCAAATATGGTAGTGTCAGCACTGCTGAGCCTGACCCCGCCCCCATGATCTGACACCTTCTCTCCCCACCCCGGATCAGTTCCGCACCCTGTGTGGAAGCTCTAGCTTGCCTGTCCCAGCTGTCCCAATGTCCCACAGCATTGTACAGTGCCGCCCACCCCAGGCCTAGGGGTGCTCATTCTGATGCCGTCATCCACACTCATAGCAGGTCAGCAAACGTCAAAAGGGCTGATTAATTGATTTCTTCCAATTCTGATGATGCTGTGAAAGAAAAATCCCAGATGTGAGGAGGTGGAGAGAGCGGTCTGACATCGCCTAGGGTCTATAGGTTTGTGGGAGGTTTTCCTGGGAAAGCTACACAAGAGACCTAGAGGATACAGAAAGTGGAGGGCGACAGAGACTCTTCCAGGCCAAAGACACATCAGGGCAAAGGCCCTGAGGTGGGAAGCAACAGCAGGAGGTTAACATGTCTGGAGTGCAGAGAAAGGTGGAGAGGGTGTGGGGAAAGATTGGACATGTGGAAAAGGGTGAGGTACTTCAGGGTATGATTGGAATTTTGTTTTGTGAAGACTTTGTTTCCTAAGGATTTGTCTAGGAGTCATGGGGAGTCATTTAAGGATTTTAAGCAGGGGTATGATCTGATGAGATCTGCATTTTTGAAACTTCTCTCTGCCTCAGCTTAGGGACAAGGCGAGATTGGGGCACACCCTTAAGTCCAGACATACAGTGGCTGAGCGGACTGCTGACGCAGTAACGGTGGGGCGGGGTATGCTCGGTGGAGCCCTGATGAGGAAGGCTCCGGTTACGATGTAGATAGATCACAGTAGGCATAGGAGTGTGGGTCAGGGCTCCAAATTCTGTGGGCCTCAGCTTTCTTTTATATTTGGAGAAAATGATCTACCATCTTTTTCTGCTTCTACTTTTTGCAACTCTGTTGAACCTGGGCAGGTAATAGGTATCAGAACAGTGATGCTGGCTACCTATCACAGCTTAAGACAACTGAGAGGACTGCCTAGTCCCAGGGAGAAGGTCCACTAGATGGAGGCTTCTGTCTATCCGCCAACCTCTCCAGGAAGCAACAATGCATTATTTCTTGAACCAGAAGTAATTAGCCCGAGAAGCTTTGCTGATTGCATTTGGGAATACTGTGTGAGTACTGATCCCTGTGGGCCCAGCCTGTGGACTTGAGGAATTAATATAAACTGCACAGCCCCCAATCCCAGGAGACCTTATTGGAGAATAGTGAAAATACAGCTGGGTCTGGAATCATAATCTAGATTTAAATCCTGGATATCCCACTTGGGGAAAGGAAGGCATGCTGATGGAGGGGACCCTCTCTGAGCCTCTGTTTCCCTATGGCCTGTCAACCACAAATATCTACTGAAATCCTTAATGTTCCATGAGCCATCCACTATTGTTCGGGCTGTCATAGTTGTTTAGTCTCTAAGTCGTGTCCAACTCTTTACAACCCCATGGACTGTAGCCAGGCTCCTCTGTCCTTGGGATTCTCCAGGCGAGAATCCTGGAGTGGGTTGCCATGCCCTCCTCCAGGGGATCTTCCCGACCCAGGGATGGAACCCACATCTCTTCTGTCTCCTGCATTGGCAGGCAGGTTCTTTACCACTAGCGCCACCTGGGAAGCCCCCATGAAGGGGAGGGGGTAAGTTGTGCTTAGTTATCCCAATCACCTGCAATGCCATTGTCCCTGGTCTTTCACTCATAACTTACCCCTTGGGAGCTCTTGGATGCTCTCAGGGGTTAAGTCGCTTGCCTACAAGCACAGAGCCCCTCCAAGCACAAACTGAGGTTTCTAGCTCTCTTCCACATCAACGTGCCCGAGTTCCCACATAAGGTAACTCATGAGAATGCTTGGTAACTTGTAAAACACCGTGTAGACAATGCTTTCACCATTCTCGACAGCTCTGGCTTTCTCTCCAGAGCTCAGAGCTTCATGTTGCTTTTACAGATAAGAAAACTGGGTTTCAGAGCTGTGAGTTAATCTGCCAGTGTCCGATGGATGGAAAACAGGAGGGCTGGGGTTGGAACCAGAAGAGCCTGGCCCCATGAGGTCACCATGACCTCATTGCCCTTGACACCAGGGACCCTTGGGCCCAAGGGTCATGGGGGATAAGATGCTTGCATAAAGATGGTGAATCCTTCTACAGAATTCATTTTATTCAGAGATTTGAGGTAAATATCATTTTTATGTTAAATATAGTGATATATTAGTGCATGAGAATGTAGCAGTCACATGTGTTTTTATAATAGATCATGAAATTTCAAAAAATTTTGTTTTGGCTACTGCAGCTTAAGATTATTCTCCCCTCACCACCTCCCCAAGACGCCCTAGAGATATAGATTAGTCCTTCTGGCCAGTAAGGTAACTGGGAAGTTTGAGACGATCCTCTAGCATTTTATTACAAAATACTGGTGACAAAGATGCAGATACAATAGGAATATTTTTATCTGCTGGCTATTCTTGCACTAACAGAAGTGCTGACCGCTTAGAAATGAGCAAAGCTGTTTAACATGAGTGAGTGTGTACTCAGCCACTCAGGTGTGTCCGACTCTTTGCAGCCCTGGACCACAGCCGGCCAGGCTTCTCGTCCAGGAAACAGTCCAGGCAAAAACACTGGAGCTGGGGGCGATTTCCTTCTTCAGGGGATCTTCCCCACCCAGGGATCGAGCCTAAGTCTCTTGCGTCTCCTGCGACAGGCAGGGTGTTTCATCACCGTGTGCTGCTCTCGCCCTTTGTGGACACGCTTCTCACAGTGCCAGTGCAGGCTCCAGGACACAGTGACAATCTAATCTCTTGGACTCCACTGCTTGCATTTTGCCTTCTCTACCACCGGGGGTCACAAGAGCCCACAGTAATACTCCATCTCTTTGGAAGAAAGCAAGTCCAACTCAGTTGAGTTGCTCAGTCATGTCCGACTCTCTGCTACCCCATGGACTGCTGCATACCAGGTTTCTTTGTCCATCACCAACTCCTGGAGTTAACTCAAACTCATGTCCATCGCGTCGGTGATGCCATCCAACCATCTCAACCTCTGTCATCCCCTTCTCCCGCCTTCAATCTTTCCCAGCATCAGGGTCTTTTCCAATGAGTCGGTTCTTCACATCAGGTGGCCAAAGTATTGGAGTTTCAGCTTCAACATCAGTCCTTCCAATGAATATTCAGAACTGGTTTCCTTTAGGATGAACTGGTTGGATCTCCTTGCAGTCCAAAGGACTCTCAAGAGTCTTCTTCAACACCACAGTTCAAAAGCATCAATTCTTTGGAGCTCAGCTTTCTCTTTATAGTCCAACTCTCACATCCATACATGACCACTGGAAAAACCATAGCTTTGACTAGACAGACCTTTGTTGGCAAACTAATGTCTCTGCTTTTTAATATGCTGTCTATGTAGGTCATAACCTTTCTTCCAAGGAGCAAGAGTCTTTTAATTTCATGGCTGCAGTCATCATTTTGAAGCCCCGCAAAATAAAGTCTCTCACTGTTTCCATTGTTTCCCCATCTATTTGCCATGAAGTGATGGGACCGGATACCAAGATCTTACTTTTCTGAATGTTGAGTTTTAGGCCAACTTTTTCACTCTCCTCTTTCACTTTCATCAAGAGGTTCTTTAGTTCTTCACTTTCTGCCATAAGGGTGGTGTCATCTGCATATCTGAAGTTATTGATATTTCTCCTGGCAATCTTGATTCCAGCTTGTGCTTCATCCAGCCTGGTATTTCACATGATGTACTCTACATATAAGTTAAATAAGCAGGGCAACAATATACAACGTTGACGTACTCCTTTCCTGATTTGGAACCAGTCTGTTGTTCCATGTCCAGTTCTAACTCTTGCTTCTTGATCTGCATACAGGTTTCTCAGGAGGCAGGTCAGGTGGTCTGGAATTCCTATCTCTTGAAGAATTTTCTGCAGTTTGATGTGATCTACACACTCAAAGCTTTTAATGTAGTCAATAAAGCATAAGTAGATATTTTTCTGGAACTCTCTTGCTTTTTTGATGATCCAACAGATGTTGGCAATTTGATCTCTGGTTCCTCTGCCTCTTCTAAATCCAGCTTGAATATCTCGAAGTTCATGGTTCATGTACTGTTGAAGCCTGGCTTGGAGAATTTTGAGCATTACTTTGTTAGCATGTGAGATGAGTACAACTGTGTGGTGGTTTGAGTATTCTTTGGCATTGCCTTTCTTCAGGATTGGAATGAAAACTGACCTTTTCCAGTCCTGTGGCCTCTACTGAGTTTTCCAAATGTGCTGGGATATTGAGTGCAGCACTTTCACAGCATCATCTTTCAGGGTTTGAAATAGCTGAACTGCAATTTCATCACCTCCACCAGCTTTGTTCATAGTGATGCTTCCTAAGGCCTACTTAACTTCGCATTCCAGGATGTCTGGCTCTAGGTGAGTGATCACACCATCATGATTATCTGGGTCATGAAGATCTTTTTTGTATAGTTTTTCTGTGTATTCTTGCCACCTCTTCTTAATCTCTTCTGCTTCTGTTAGGTCCATACCATTTCTGTCCTTTATTGTGCCCATTTTTGCATGAAATGTTCCCTTGGTATCTCTAATTTTCTTGAAGAGATCTCTAGTCTTTCCCATTCTGTTGTTTTCTTCTATTTCTTTGCATTGATTACTGAGGAAAGCTTTCTTATCTCTCCTTGCTATTCTTTGGGACTCTGCATTCAAATGGGAATATCTTTCCTTTTCTCCTTTGCCTTTCACTTCTCTTCTCAACTATTTGTAAGGCCTCCTCAGACAACCATTTTGCCTTCTTGCATTTCTTTTTCTTGGGGATGGTCTTGATCACTGCCTCCTGTACAATGTCATGAACCTCCGTCCATAGTTCTTCTGGCACTCTGTCTATAAGATCTAATCCATTGAATCTATTTGTCACTTCCACTGTATAGTCAGAAGTGATTTGATTTAGGTCATACCTGAACGGTCTAGTGGTTTTCCCTACTTTCTTCAATTTAAGTCTGAATTTAGTAATAAGAAGTTCATGATCTGAGCCACAGTCAGCTCCCAGTCTTGTTTTTGCTGACTGTATAGAGCTTCTCCATCTTTAGCTGCAATGAATATAATAAATCTGATTTAGGTATTGATATCTGGTGATGTCCATGTGTAGAGACTTCTCTTGTGTTGTTGGAAGAGGGTGTTTACTATGACCAGTGCGTCCTCTTGGCAGAACTCTGTTAGCCTTTGACCTGCTTCATTTTGTTCTCCAAGGCCAAGTTTGCGTGTTTACTCCAGGTATCTCTTGGCTTCCTACTTTTGTATTCCTGTCGTATTGAATTGTTTGCCTTGGAAACGAACAGAGGTCATTCTGTTGTTTTTGAGATTGCATCCAAGTACTGCATTTTGGACTCTTTTGTTGACTATGATGGCTACTGCATTGCTTCTAAGGGATTCTTGCCCACAGTAGTAGATATAATGGTCATCGGAGTTAAATCCACCCATTCCAGTCCATTTTAGCTCCCTGATTCCTTAAATGTCAATGTTCACTTTTACCATTTCCTGTTTGACCACTTCCAATTTGCCTTGATTCGTGGACCTAATGTTCCAGGTTCCTATGCAATACTGCTCTTTACAGCATCGGGCTTTACTTCCATCACCTGTCACATCCACAAGTGGGTGTTGTTTTTGCTTTGGCTCCATCTCTTCATTCTTTCTGGAGTTATTCCTCCACTCTTCTCCAGTAGCATATTGGACACCTACTGACCTGGGGAGTTCATATTTTGGTGTTGTATCTTTTTGCCTTTTCATGGGGCTCTCAAGACAAGAATACTGAAGTGGTTTGCCATTCCCTTCTCCAGTGGACCATGCTTTGTCAGAACTCTCCACCATGACCCGTCCATCTTGAATGGCCCTACACAGCATGGCTCATAGTTTCGCTGAGTTAGACAAGGCTGTGGTCCATGTGATCAGGTTGGTTAGTTTTCTGTGACTGTGGTTTTCCTCTGTTTGCCCTCTGATGGAGAAGGATAAGCAGCTTATGGAAGCTTCCTGATAGGAGAGACTGACTGAGCGGGTTTCTGGGTCTTGTTCTGATGGGCAGGGCCAGGCTCAGTAAATCTTTAATTCAATTTTCTGTTGGTGAGCGGGGCTGTGTTCCCTCCCTGTTGTTTGACCTGAGACCAAACTACGGTGGAGGTGATGGAGATAACGGCCACCTCTTTCAGAAGGTCCCAAGCAGGCACTGCTGCACACAGTGCCCCCAGCCCTGCAGCCAGCCACTGCCAGCCCACGCCTCCACCAGAGACTCCTAGACACTCCCAGGCAAGTCTGGGTCAGTCTCTTTTGGGATCACTGCTCCTTTCTCCTGGGTCCAGGTGCACGTAAGCTTTTGTTGTGCCCTCCAAGAGTCTATTCCCAGTCCTGTGTAAGTTCTGACAGCTCTATGGCGGGATTAATGGCGACCTCCTCCACGAAGGCTCATGCCACACCCAGGTCTGCTGCACCCAGAGCCCCTGCTGCAGTCCACTGCTGACCCATACCTCCACAGGAGACACTAACACAGTTCTGGCTCAGTCTCTGTGGGGTCTCTGGATCCTGGTGCACACAAGCTTTGTTTGAGCTCTCCGAGCGCCTCTAGTAGGTATGGGGTTTGATCCTAAATGCAATTTCACCCTTCCTGCTGGGGCTTCTCCTTTGCCCTTGGATGTGGGGTATATTTTTTTGGTGGGATCCAACATTGTCCTGTCTATGCTTGTTTGACATTATGAAAATATAGATATGTCTTTACTAGTCAGGGGCCAGATTGGGGAATCACTGACTCTTTCCAAGTAGACTTTGCAACTTGCTTCTGAAAGAATTCTCTGATAACATTTAAAAGTGTGCTCCACCACAATATGTAAGGCAAATGCTAACAAGTATGAAAGGGGAAATTAACAGTAACACAATAATAGTGGGAATCTTTAATACACCACTTACACCTATGGATAGATCAACCAAACAGAAAATTAGCAAGGAAACACAAACTTTAAATGATACAATGGACCAGCTGGACCTAATTGATATCTATAGGACATTTCACCCCCAAACAATGAATTTCACCTTTTTCTCAAGTGCACACAAAACCTTCTCCAGGATAGATCACATCCTGGGCCATAAATCTAGCCTTGGAAAATTCAAAAAAGTTGAAGTCATTCCAAGTATCTTTTCTGATCACCATGCAGTAAGATTAAATGTCAACTAGAGGGAAAAAATTATTAAAAATACAAGCATATGGGGGCTAAACAACACACTTATGAATAAACAACAAATCACAGAAGAAATCAAAATATGCATAGAAATGAATGAAAATGAAAACACAACAACCCAAAACCTATAGAACTCGGTAAAAGCAGTGCTAAGGGGAAGGTTCATAGCAATAAAAGCTAACCTCAAGAAACAAGAGAAAAATCAAATAAATAACCTAACTTTACACCTAAAGAAACTAGAAGAAGTGAAAAACCCCAGGGTTAGTAGAAGAAATCATAAAAACTAGGGCAGAAATAAATGCAAAAGAAACAAAGGAGATCATAGCAAAAATCAACAAAACTAAAAGCTAGATCTTTGGGAAGGTAAATAAAATAGACAAACCATTAGCCAGATTCATCAAGAAAAAAAGGAAGAAGAACCAAATCAACAAAATTAGAAATGAAAATGGAGGGATCACAACAGACAACACAGAAATACAAAGGATCATAACAGACTATTATCAGCAACTATATGCAAATAAAATGGACAACTTGGAAGAAATGGACAAATTCTTAGAAAAGTATAACCTTCCAAAACTGAACCAAGAAGAAATAGAAAATCTTTTTTTTTTTTTAACTTTTTTTTTTTAGAAAGGCAGACTGCCACGTGCAGTGCCTCATTTGGATGTGTCTGGAGTCTTGGAAGCTTGACTACCCTACGTTCTCCTACAAATGGACCTTGAGAGCTTGTTTGGAGGTTCTAGCAGGGGAGCGCAGCTACTCATATACCCTTTTCCGAAGACCGGTCTTCCTCTATCGGGGATGGTCGTCGTCTTCGACCAAGTGTGCAGCTTTGGGAGGGACGCACATGGAGAGGTGAGGGAGGAAGGGGACACCTGCCTAGCCAGCCAGATCAGCCGAATCAACCCTGGCCATCAATGGGGTGACAGATGTCGCAACCAGATCGCCCTCACATCCGAAATAGAAAATCTTAACAGACCCATCACAAGCACAGAAATTGAAACTGTAATCAGAAATCTTCCAGCAAACAAAAGCCCAGGACAAGACAGCTTCACAGCTGAATTCTACCAAAAATTTAGGCAAGAACTAACACCTATCCTGCTCAAACTCTTCCAGAAAATTGCAGAGGAAGGTAAACTTCCAAACTCATTCTATGAGGGTACCATCACCCTAATACCAAAGCCAGACAAAGATGCCACAAAAAAAAGAAAACTACAGGTCAATATCACTGATGAACATAGATGCAAAAATCCTTAACAAAATTCTAGCAAACAGAATCCAACAGCATATTTAAAAGATCATACATCATGACCAAGTGGACTTTATCCCAGGGATGCAAGGTTTATTCAATATTTGCAAATCAATCAATGTAATACACCATATTAACAAATTGAAAGATAAAAACCATATGATTGTCTCAATGGATGCAGAGAAAGCCTTTGACAAAATTCAGCATTCTTTTATAATAGAAACCCTCCAGAAAGCAGGCATAGAAGGAACATACCCCAACATAATAAAAGCCATGTATGACAAACCCACAGCAAACATTATCCTCAATGGTGAAAAATTGAAAGTATTTCCCCTAAAGTCAGGAACAAGACAAGAGTGCCCACTCTCACCACTACTATTCAACATAGTTTTGGAAGTTTTAGCCCCAGCAATCAGAGAAGAGAAAGAAATAAAAGGAGTCCAGATTGGAAAAGAAGATGTAAAACCCTCACTGTTTGCACATGACATGATCCTCTACATAGAAAACCCTAAAGACATCATCAGAAAACTACTAGAGCAAATCAATGAATACAGTAAAGTTGCAGGATATAAAATTAACACATAGAAATCCCTTGAGTTCCTGTACACTAGCAATGAGAAAACAGAGAAATTAAGGAAACAATTCCATTCACCATTGCAACAAAAAGAATAAAATACTTAGGAATAAATCTACCTAAAGAAACAAAAGATCTATATATAGAAAACTATAAAACACTGATGAAAGAAATCAAAGATGACACAAATAAATGGAGAAATATACCATGTTCATGGATTGGAAGAATCAATATTGTGGAAATGAGTATACTACCCAAAGCAATCTATAGATTCAATGCAATCCCTATCAAGCTACCAATGGTATTTTTCAGAGAACTAGAACAAATAATTTCACAATTTGTATGGAAATACAAAAAAAAAAACCTGGAATAGCCAAAGCAATCTTAATAAAGAAGAATGGAACTGGAGGAATCAACCTGCCTGACTTCAGACTATACCACAAAGCTACAGTCATCAAGACAGTATGGTACTGGCACAAAGACAGAAATAAAGATCAATGGAACAAAATAGAAAGCCCAGAGATAAATCCATGCACCTATGGACACCTTATCTTTGGCAAAGGAGGTAAGAATATACAATGGAGAAGAGACAATCTCTTTAGCAAGTGGTTCTGGGAAAACTGGTCAACCACGTGTAAAAGAATGAAATTAGAACAGTTTCTAAAACCATACACAAAAATAAACTCAAAACGGATTAAAGATCTAAATGCAAGACCAGAAATATAAAACTCCTAGAGGAAAACATAGACATAACACTCTCTGATATAAATCACAGCAGGATCCTCTATGACCCACCTCCCAGATTAATGGAAATAAAAGCAAAAATAAACAAATGGGACCTAATTAAGCTTAAAATCTTTTGCACCACGAAGGAAACTATAAGCAAGGTGGAAAGACAGCCCTCAGAATGGGAGAAAATAATAGCAAATGAAGCAATGGACAAAGAATTAATCTCAAAAATATACAAGCAGCTCATGCAGCTCAATTCCAGAAAAATAAATGACCCAATCAAAAAATGGGCCAAAGAACTAAACAGACATTTCTCCAAAGAAGACATACAGATGGCTAACAAACACATGAAAAGATGTTCAACATCACTCATTATCAGAGAAATGCAAATTAAAACCACAGTGAGGTACCATCTCACGCTGGTCAGAATGGCTGCTATGAAAAAGTCTACAAATGATAAATACTGGAGAGGGTGTGAAGAAAAGAGAACCCTCTTACACTGTTGATGGGAATGCAAACTAGTATAGCCACTATACAATATATATATATAAGAACAGTGTGGAGATTCCCTAAAAAACTGGAAATAGAACTGCCATACAACCCAGCAATCCCCCTCCTGGGCATACACACCAAGGCAACCAGAATTGAAAGAGACATGTGTACCCCAATGTTCATCACAGCACTGTTTACAATAGCCTGGACATGGAAGCAACCTAGATGTCCACTGGCAGATGAATGGATAGGAAATATGTAGTACATATACACAGTGGAATATTACTCAGCTATTTAAAAGAATGCATTTGAATCAGTTCTAATGAGGTGGATGAAACTGGAGCCTATTGTACAGAGTGAAGTAAGCCAGAAAGAAAAACACCAACGTAGTATATTAACGCATATATATAGAATTTAGAAAGATGGTAACGATGACCCTATATGTGAGACAGCAAGAGACACAGATGTAAAGAAGAATCTTTTGGACCCTGTGGGAGAAGGCGAGGGTGGGATGATTTGAGAGAATAGCACTGAAACATGTATATTATCATATGTGAAACAGATCACCAGTCCAGGTTCGATGCATGAGACAGGTGCTCAGGGCTGGTGCACTGGGATGACCCAGAGGGATGCAATAGGGAGGGAGGTGGAAGGGGGGTGCAGGATGGGGAACACATGTACACCCATGGCTGATTCATGTCAATGTATGGCAAAAACCACCACAATATTGTAAAGTAATTAGTCTCCAATTAAAATAAATTAATTAATTTAAAAAGAATAAATAAAGTGTGCTGCAGGGAAGAGGAGGGCTGGAATAAAGAAACCAGTTTGTGTTGTTCCAATGGTGGACATGAGCAGTAATAAAGGACATTGACATTGGGCGTGGAGTAAGGGGCCCCTGTGAGAGATGGGCTGTAGAGAAGGAGGGCACTGGTGACCTTGAGGTTGCCGCCTGAGTGACTGGGAAGATAAGGATGACATGATCTGAAATAGGTACTTTACGTGTTTAATAATGTTTAGTGAGTACATGTTTTTTCCCAGGCATGGGTCTGGAGGTTTGGAGTACTTTCAGGAGCACCACATAAGTTCTCTGTGCTTACATCCTGGAAAAGCACTGTGGATCCCTGCCAGCTGCTAAAATGAGATAGGCCTAGCCCAATCCAAGGATGAGCTTCAGCTGGCATGACCTGAAAGGCAGACAGTGTGTCTCTGTCTCAATAAAAGAGACTTTATGTCTAAAACAGGTCTCTGAAAATGTTGTAAGAATTTTTTTTCTTTTGCTACTTTTTATTATGAAAAATTCTAAACATACATGAAAGTAGAAAGACTAGTATGATGAATACCCATGCATGCATTACTCATAATTATCAATTTATCCCAAATTCATCGCTTGTATGCTGAGCTGTGTCTGACTCTTCAAGGCACCTTGGACTGTAGCCCACTAGGTTCCTCTGTCCATGGAATTTTCCAAGTAAGAATACTGCAGTGAGGTGCCATTCCCTTCTCCAAGGGATCTTCCCAACTCAGGGATCAAACATGCATCTCTTATGTATCTCTAAAACATCAAGACCTTTTACACTGAAATGTTGTGAAGTAATTGGCCTCCAACTAATAAAATTAAAAATAAAAAAATAAAAAAAAAATAATAAAAAAAAAAAATCAAGACCTTTTAGATATATGACCACAATACCAATATGATTCATTTAAAAAGTGAGCAATAATTCTTTAATCTTTTTGCTTACTAAAATGAACTATTCTGAGGTTGCTGATTTCATCATTAAAGAGCTTATGGATATAACTACAGTTTTAGGGATCTTCTCAGCAAAGGAGAGAAAATACCCAAACAATGTGTTTGGAAATCTTTATACTGGTGGCTCAATGTGGTAAACCAGGGTTCAGTCCCTGGGTTGGGAAGATCCCGTGGAGGAGGGTACTATTCTTGCCTGGAAAATCCCCATGGACAGAGGAGTTGGGCAGGCTAGAGCCCATGGGGTTGCAAAGAGTTGGACATGGCTGAGTGACTAAGCACACACACATGCTGTTTATTCTTGCTACATGGAGGAAGCAGATAATAAACAAATAGAGAAATAAGTGGAGTAGGTCACTGCAGTTAATCCTAAGTGCCAAGAGGAAAATGAAGCAGGGTGGTGTGCTGGGCTTGGGGTGGTGGGGGCGTCCTTTCTCAGGAAGGAGCCGCCAAAGGCAGAGTGAAAGTGGATTGTTTCACAGAGAGAAGCTGCAGACAGAGCAGAGACCAGGAGCCAGGAGAATGGGATGAAGGAGAAGGGGACACTGGTAGCAAATGAGGTCCAATTTTGCAACCGTAGGAAGGAGCCTGGAGTGTTTATTCCAAGTGTGAAAGGAAATCATTGGAGGGTTCTGAGCTGGGTAATTAATTGATTTACATTTTGAAAACTAGTCTTGTCTGCTGTATGGGAAAAGTGTTGGAGGCAGGCAAGGTAGGAGCAGAGAGGCTGACTCATCAGGGCTCTTGCAGTTGTCATCCTACCCTTGTGTCATCAACAGGAGCCAATGGGGCTTCCCCCGCCCAGACTGCCTCCATATCCTCTATCTCCCTCTTGTTTGCAGAAAGACTTTAACCTCCTAGGCCTTTCCTGAGTGCCAAAGAATAAATTTAGTCAGAGAAGGGAGAAAATGCAAAAACAAAGGAAAACAGTTAAGCAAGACGAAATAATGATAGTTTAACCATTCAGTAAAGTCAAGGACCTTTGGTTACTCAAGATAATATTCTGAGCCATATCCTTTGAGCTGTTTTGCAGATACTGAAACTCCCACCAAGTGGAAAAGTTTACTGTATGCTGACCACAAGCCAGCAGACCCCAAACCAGTTAGAATCAGAGAGTTGATGACGCTGACTCCCAGTTACCTCACCACCAACCAATAAGAATAATGTCCATGACCCAATCACATATCTCTCAACCCTCTCCTCAGTAAGTAGTCCTTTCCCCTTTTCCCTACATTATCTCTGAGCAAAACCTGGAAGTGAGGAGTTGGTACTTTGGGACATGAGTCTACCTTTTCCCCAAAAGTCGCTCAGTCATGTCTGAGTCTTTGTGACCCCATGGACTATACAGTCCATGGAATTCTCCAGGCCAGAACACTGGAATGGGTAGCATTTCCCTTTTCCAGGGCATCTGCCCAACCCAGGGATTGAACCCAAGTCTCTCACATTGCAGGCGGATTCTTTATCAGCTGAGTCACAAAGGAAGTCCAAGATTGCCAGCTTCCTCAATAAAGCTATCTTTCCTTTTACCCAACACTTATCTCTAAGTTCAGTAATACCTTATAGGATGGTGGCAGTAAATGGAAATAATTGAATAAATATGGGAGGTCTTCTTACAAGGAGATGAAAGAGAACCAGCAGGTTTGGGGATGGCTGTGGTAACTTCATTTTAAAGCATTAAGGATAAGCTGCCAGTGGACTGATTTGAGGAAGGTATGAGGATATTTGATGGCATCCATTTAAACAGCTAGTCTTCCCAGGTGGTTCAGGAGATGAAGGAGACGTGGGTTCAATCCCTGGGTCGGGTGATCCCCTGGAAGAGGAAATGGCAATCCACTCCAGTATTCTTGCCAGGAAAATCCCATGGACAGGGTAGCTTGGCAGGTTACAGTCCATGAGTTTGCAAAGAGTCAGACATGACTGTGTGACCGAGCATGCATGTGTGCATGCATTAAAATAGCTGGGTTGCTCCTAGATGGTGGACACATGGCAATGAGGGGCCCGGTGTCCAGCTGGCCACCCCTTCCTGGGAGCCCACACTCCCAGTCACACCAGCATCACAGTTATGGTGGAATCATGCTCATCCATGTCTCACTTTCTTCAAAAGTGGGGAAAACTGGAGGTGGGTGTGGTTCTGGGTTCTTTCTCCCAGGGTCCCCAGCCTACTCAGAGTCTCTCTCCATGTTGAGGAGGGCACAGTGAGGCAGAGCTGTGAGGGGGACAGTGATGGGAAGTAGAAGAGTTTCTCAGTTTTTATGCTAAGTGTGATGAAAGTGAAAGAAGAGAGTGGAAAAACTGACTTAAAGCTCAACATTCGAAAAGCTAAGATTATGGCACCGGGTCCCATCACTTCAAGACAAATAGATGGGGAAACAATGGAAACAGTGGCAGACTTTATTTTCCTGGGCTCCAAAAAATCACTGCAGATGGTGACTGTAGCCATGAAATTAAGACGCTTATTCTTTGGAAGAAAAGTTATGACAAACTTAGACAATGTATTAAAAAGCAGAGAAATTACTTTGCCTACAAAGTAATATAGTCAAAGCTATGGTTTTTCCAGTAGTCACGTATGGATGTAAGAGTTGGACTATGAAGAAGCTGAGCACTGAAGAATTTATGCTTTTGAACTGTGGTGTTGGAGAAGACTCTTGAGAGTCCCTTGGACTGCAAGGAGATCCAACCAGTCCATCCTAAAGGAAATCAGTTCTGTATATTCATTGGAAGGACTGATGCTGAAGTTGAAGCTCCAACACTTTGGCTACCTGATGTGAACCCATTGGGAAAGACACTGATGCTGGGAAAGATTGAAGGCAGGAAGAGAAGGGGATGACAGAGGATGAGATGGTTGGATGGCATCACTGACTCAATGGATATGAATTTGAGCAAGCTCCGGTAGATGGTGAAGTACAGGAAAGCCTGGAGTGCTGCAGTCCATGGGGTTGAAAAGGGTTGGACATGATTATACAACTGAACAACAACAAAAATGATATTTTCATTCATTCAAGAAGCAATTTTCAGCTTATTGCATGTTGGAGACCATGTGAGGAACTAATGGGGCTAAAAAAGGAAAAAGAAGGTACACTCCCTCCTCAAACTGTTCTGATCTAATGAGGGGAAGGGTGTACATTTATTAGAAACCACTAGGGAGCCAAATGGGGTATAAAATAAAGGTGAAGTAGACTAGAGAGAGAGGTAGCACAAGTAAGAAATAAAATCAACATTTTCCCATGGATACTTGAGAAATACATACCTTATTTCCCCAGTCCTAACATCACCCCATCACCTTAGCCCCACGATTCTTTGGCTTTTCCCAAGAAGTACCAATTTTATTGGGAAAGGAATTATATATTTTTAACTATCATATGAAATTTGAACTGATGGTATGACAATGAATTTTCTCCCTAATGCTTAAAATTGTTTCAATGAAAATTTATAAAGACATAAGAATTAGATCACATTTGACTATTCAATTAATGTTGTTGTTGCTTAGTTGCTAAGCCATGTCTGACTTTGTGACCCCATGGATTGCAGTAAACCAGGCTTCCCCGTCCTTTACTACATCTTGGAGTTTAACCAAACTCATGTCCATTGAGTCAGGGACGCTATCCAACCATCTCATTCAGTTAATAAATTATCATTATTGAAAGTGTAGAATTAGGTGTACTGAAAAATCTAGAGCAAATATCCTAGAATATTATTTGTTGATTTTTCCAGGGCCTTCTTTGCTCCTCGCCACCCTCACCCTGCCAGCCAATTCTCCTTGAGAAAAGGGGCTTTTAGCTGAGTAGTTTAAAAGGTAAGTAAATAGCTTCTGGACTAAATTGGCTGGCCCACAGAACTGTGAGCTAGTTATATCTAAATTAGACTTGGCTTACAACAACTTAACAGCTGAAAATCCTCTATCATGGTCTACTGATACAGTGTTGCTAAGATAGTTTTGAGATATTCTCCTGCTTGCATAGTCATAAGTGTTTCAGAAGATTTTGGACTAACTGGCTCAAAGGGGCACTTGACGTTTTGTTGAAGGAGTGAGGAGGGCCTACTTCTCCTGAGCGGCAGCAGTAAAGAAGGAGGGAGAATGCAGGAGAGCAGACGTTAGGCAAGGCTTCCTGCCGGATTTAACTTAGTCATTCAGCTCACCGGGAATTGTGGAATGCCTGCCACACATTGACTTCCCTGGTGGCTCAGACGATAGAGAATCTGCCTGCAATGCAAGAGACCTGGGTTCAAACCCCAGGTCAGGAAGATTCCCTAGAGGCGGAAATGGCTACCCACTCCAGTATTCTTGCCTGGAGAATCCCACAGACAGAGGAGCTTGGTGGGCAATGGCCCGTGGGGTTGCAAAAGAGTTGGACGACACTTTAACAACTAAACCACAGCAAACTTAAGTGCTTATGGGAACTAGGCGGGCGAGATTAATGAATTCATGTGCAAGGGCAAGGAGTACATAGCACAGAAGGTCTTTTATTTACTTACGTTTGAATTTAATTTTCTGACCGTAAGGAAGCAGTACAAGCTTGATGAAGGATGGCAGCTGATTCGATGTCGATGTGAAGAATATACAGGTAGTGGTGGGATGTGGCACCCTGCAGAAGGTTGATGTTCACTCGCTAAGTCGTGTCCGACTCTTTGCAACCCCATGGACTGCAGCACCCACCTCTCCCCCGTCATCTGCTATCTCCCAGAGTTTGCCCAAATGCATGTCTTTCTGGAGCCATTAGTCATGCCCTCTGCTCTTCCCCGCAGCACAGTGGACACTTTCTGACCTGGAGGGCTCATCATCAAGTATCCTATCTTTTTGTCTTTTCATACTGTTCACGGCGTTCTTGCAGCAAGAATACGGGGATGGGGGCCATCTCCCCTTCCAGTGGACCACGTTTAGTCGGAGCTCTTCACTCTGACCCGTCTGTCCTGGGTGGCCCCGCACAGCATGGCTCACAGCTTCATGGAGTTACAAAAGCCTCTTCGCCACAACAAGGCTGTGATCCACGAAGGGGACCAGGTAGAAAGCAGGCCCCATTTTGGGCAGGTGAGGGCGGCAGCCCCAATTAAGTTCTGCCTACAGTCAGGCCAGGCAGTACAAGTCTCCAGTCAAGAGAAGCCAGACGTCAGTATTTTTGTGTGAGATCTTATTATTTCCAACTGTTGACATCTAATTAAAATATTTACAAAGTACCTTCAGAGCCGTAATTCTGTGGCCAAGCCAAACTAGTTTCACTCCCTGAAGAAATGACAGTCTCTCTGGCATATAACTGCTATGTGATGTATGTTCAGCTTCTTCTCTTTCTCATTATGATGGCATTTTCCCACATCTTTCCTACTCCTTCAGAAGAAGGATGAATTCCCTCTCTCTAGTTGGAGAATGAAAGTGGGCAAGCAGACAAACACCGAGAGGCTGTTTTGTTAATGAGGGTGACAGGTAAGGTTAGTAGAGGGTTTCGTTTCTTTGCTTAAAAATGAGCTCATGGCCAGAGGATCTGGAGAGCAGAAGAGAGGCTGGGCCAAGGGGGGAAAACAGCCACAGAGAGAGTCAGTCAGTGAAGGAAAACAACTTCAGGAAAAGAGAGGGTATAGCTTAAAGGGGCCTGTACGTATTTTGCCGCGTGGTATGGATATAAGCCCCTGCATACCCGAGACAACGGAACAGTAATCCACGGGACTTCCCTGGCAGCCCAATGGTTAAGAATCTGCCTGCTAGTGTGGGGGGACGCGAGTCTGATCCCTGCTCTGGGAAGATTCCGCATGCCACGGGGCAGCAGAGCGCACGAGCCACGACTCCTGAGTTCACATCTCGAGCCTGCGCTCGGCAGGAGAGAAGCCACCGCGGTGAAGAGCCATGCAGCCCACCTGCAGAGCAGTCCCCACTCGCCTCAACAAGAGAAAGCTCGCTCGCAGCAGCGAAGACCCAGTGCAGCCAGAAATTAAAGACATTAATCACTTTAAAAAGATTTAAAGAGTCTATGGTGCTTCTTACTGTGTTCATAGCCCTACTTGTGTTTTCTTTGAGATGAGATGGAGGCAGGTAGTCCAAGCGACCTCAGACTGTGCCACAAAGAATAGTAATGTCTAAAGGGGATGGATGCGTGCTGCCTGCATTTTTAACCAAAAATGGGAAGAACCCAAGATCTGAAAATAGAAAGAGATATCTGACCATGGAGGAATGTCATGAAGAGTTTAGGTTCTAGGACTGGCTAATGTAGCAAATAAGAAGGCCCATTGACAAGAGGAGATGTGAGGGCAGAGGGCAAAGGAGGTAAAGGGTGCCTGGTGCCTCGTGAGGATGGCAAGGGTGAGCAGAGACTTCATGCAGAGGTTATGTCTCTATTTTATGTTTGCAATGGGCCTGAGTCATCAAAAGCAGTGTGTTAGTTTTATTTCAGTGAATTCTCCAAGCTTGCTCCCTCACCCTCTGGGTGTCAAGGAACTGTAGGTAAAATGCTCACTATCACATCCTTGGAGACCAGATGGTCAGATATAACCACTCCAGGGTTTGGAATTTAGAAACATTCGCATGTGCTCGGTGGGCATTTGTGACTTCGCTGATTCTGCTCATTCCTGCCTGTAGAATCCGGGTCTGGCCATTCAGAGCCAGAGCCAGCCAGTCCCACTGAGTCAGTCATCTGTGTGTGCCTGGCACTCAGGACACTCACCAAGTTAGATCCTGAGGACGCGGGTGCATGTCCTCAGTCGTGTCTGCCTTTCTACGGCCCCATGGACTGTAGCCCACCAGGCTCATCTGTCCACAGGATTCTCCAGGAAAGAATACTAGAGGTGGTTGCCATTCCTTCTCCAGAGGGGTTCTTCCTGACCCAGAAACTGAACCCAGGTCTCCTGCAGGCGGTTTCCTGCATTACAGGCAGATTCTTTACCAACTGAGCCACCTGGGGCTCCCAAAGACATTTTCACATCCAGACTGGGTCACCTGCCTCAGGGTGCTAACAGAGTGAGAGGGAAGAGGTCTGGAAGTTGCTGCTAGCCTGGCTTCCACTCTGGCCACTAAATCCTGGGCAGACCAACTGACCTCAAAGGACCTCAGGGTCAAATGACGACATTTCTGGGTCTGCGTGTTAAGACTTTACATTTTATATATTTTATATTTTAATATTTTATACTCAAGAAAACTGAGGCACAGAGAGGTTAAACAGCATTTCCAGGGTCACACAGCTAGTGGTCTGGCTCCAGGGTTAGCTATCACATCATACATCTCAGAGGTATTATCTGACCAGGAAGACGGTCATGGTCAAGAGACTTTGGAATCAGACACATCTGGACCTGTCAGTTCTTAGCTCTAAAGCCTGGGAAAAATGAGTTAATGTCTCTGTTGCTTCAGTTTCCTCATCTGTAAAATATGAACAGCAAACTTATCTACTTCAGAGAATTGTTGTTTGGTAATGCCTAGGAATGCGGTCACCAAGAGTCGGACACAACCGAGCAACTAACACTTTCACTTTCAATGTCTAGGAAGTGGTAACACAGTGTCTAAATATGTCAACAAATGACTGTAATATTAGATGCAGCCCTGGTCAAGGGATGTCGGTGTAGAAGAAAAAGAAGAGGTGTAAGAATAAATGATGACAGTGAGAAGTCTGTAGATACAGACCCCACAGGACAACCCACCTTATTTTGCTAAGTGCTGAAGAACCGATGCTTTCAAATGTGCGGTGCTAGAGAAGACTCTTCAGAGTCCCCTGGACTGCAAGAAGATCCAACCAGTCCATCCTAAAGGAAATCAGTCCTGAATATTCATTGGAAGGGCTGATGCTGAAGCTGAAGCTTCAATACTTTGGCCATCTGATATGAAGAGCCGACTTAATGGAAAAGATCCTCATGCTAGGAAAGATTGAGGGCAGAAGGAGAAGGGGGCTACAGAGGATGAGATGGTTGGATGGCAGCACCAACTCAATGGACATGAATTTGAGCAAACTGTGGGAGATAGTGAAGGACAGGGAAGCCTGGTATGCTGAAATCCATGGATTAAAAGACACAACTTAGCGACTGAACAACAGTGATGAAAGTACATCCTGCATGCCAGAGCATTCTGTGTATGAGTGGAGGTGTGGACCAACATAGGCATGTGCTGGGTGAACAGTAGACAGTGAATTCTTAGGGACTTCAGTCAAGTGCCCATTTATTCCCACAATGCTCCTGGGCACTGAATCAAGAATCCAATAGGACAAGCCACTTTCTGGATCAAACCTTCCCTGCCCTCAGCAACAGATCACAGGGAGTCAAGTAAGCAAGCGGTGGCCGGCAGTTCTCTGCTCTCTGACTAAGTGTAGGTGATGACAGGCCCTTCCAAACAAACTGATTTTCCACGTGTCATCCATGTCTTCTTTAATGACCCACTAGGCTTGTCTGGTATAGGTGACTTTTGGGCTAAGGATACAGTCACTCCCATGTAACATGGGGTGCTTCTGCAAGCACAAGAGCAGACTCAAATCTCTATAAATTCAAGAAGGCTTCAGCTGGCCGTGGATATTAGTTTGAGGATAAGCCAGGTCTTGGCAAGTTAACTTGGTTGGACAAAAAATAGCTGTCATTAAGCAGTCACAGGGAGAACGTGGAGTGCATCACTGGTGTTTAAAATTCTGCCCCCATGGAACCAACAAAATTGATAGATGAATATTAATGGAGATACAGTAAGTGGTAGAAATTTCCAAAGTAGCATACAGATATATGAAAAAGTTTGCATGAGACAGTTGGCATGTGTATTCTAAACATGTTTAAAGGGACTGGGAGGCGGTGAAAACTTTCTTCTGAGACCTGTATTTCTATGTACCTTGAAGGATATATTTGAATAAAAATTAATGCAATTAAAAGAGTAGTAACAATAAAATTCAGCCCCAGGCTAAGTGTCCCACTCACTGGCCTTGGAGGCAAAGGAACAGCACTGAGGCCCTCGGGGCTGACAATAGCCAGCCTCCGGGGAAGGTACTCAGTCTGCTGACAGCACCTCTGTAGAGACACTGGGTGTTCTCCTAAAATAGACATGCTCCCGAGAGACAGGACGCTGGTCACATACCCCACCAAGCTGAGGCTCAGCCCTCTGTCCCCAGAGATGGAATCCACATTGGCTCCTGGACTATACTTCCCTCATAGCTTGGGGACCTCAATTCCCTAATAGCTTGTCCCTTAACTGACTTCCCTGTGAATGAGTCCCCTTGTCCCCAGGTTTCAAAACCTTTGGGAATTTTTTTGACTGCATCCCATGGTATGTGGAACTTCCCCGACCAGGGATTGAATCTGTGCCCCTTGCATTGGAAGCTCGACGTCTTAACCATTGGATCACCAGGGATCCTTACCCAGATTTTAAAAGAAAGCATTAAGATTCCAAAATAAATTTCCTACCATAGAAAGCAAAATCATCCCAACCATAGTGTAACACTTTCACTTGAATCTTTCTGCCTATGATTTTCTGCTTCGATTTATTTTTACTAGGAAAATATACTGTTCTGGTAAATTGTAAACTATAAAATTTTTTTCCAATAAATAAAAAACAATTTAAATTTTATATATAAATTATATGTGTGTGTGTGTGTGTGTGTGTGTGTGTGTGTGCGCGCATGTTGGCTGCTCAGTCATGTCTGACTCTTTGTGATCCCATGGACTGTAACCTGCCAGGCTCCTTTGTCCATGGGATATCCCAGGCAAGAATACTGGAATGGGTAGCCTTTCCCTCCCCAGGGGATCTTCCCAACCCAGGGATTGAACCCAGGTCTCCCGCATTGCAGGCAAGCTCTTTACCATCTGAGCCGCTAGGGAAGCCCAAATAACCCACTAACTAACCCACTCCAGACAGGGTAGGGTCATAGAGAAACACTGGCCTGGAGTTCACTGGATTCCGAGGCAAGGGTCAGCCCCTTCTGCTTGAACACTGAGCTGTTAATTTGACTCAAATCTGAAATAACCAGGACAGTAAATCTCATGTGGATGTTTCCCCTGAGGGAAAGAAAAAGTCAGACAAGGTAAAGATCACGCAACCAGCAGCGGAGAGGATTCACCTTCTGGCCACCCTGGCCCAGCTGGGTCCCTGGGTCACTATACTAGTCTCCGCCCAGGGCAGGTGCTGGGTAACAGGGGGAAGACTGCCCAGATGTGAGTTTTCTGTTGTTGTTGTTTTGTCTTGTTTTCACTCTTCTGTTGTAAAATATCCCTCTTTCCAGACTATTCTTCACTTCAGGAAAAGATTAGGGCAGCTTCACAATGCCAAGTAGTGGTATACCCTCTAAGTGATCTTTATAAAAACCATCTTTTTCAGAATGCATACAACCTTTTTCTTCTAGGGTTCAACATGCCCGACATTGTCAATCGCGCATTTTCCTGTGGTGGTAAGTGTTCAGAGGTTTTTCGTTTTTTTCTTCTTAAAGACTTAAAAAACTTGGGTTCAAGCCCTGGGTCAGGAAGATCCTCTGAAGAAGGAAACAGCAACCCACTCCAGTGTTCTTGCCTGGGAAATCCCTTGGACAGAGGAGCCTGGCAGGCTACAGTCCATGGGGTCCCAAAAGAGCTGGACATGACTTAGCAACTAAACAATAGCAAACATTTATTTATTTACGCTCTGCTGGGTCTTCCTTGCTGCACGCAGGCTTTCTCCAGTTGTAGTGAGCAGGGAGGGACTACTCTCTAGGTGCAGTGGGTTTCTCACTGCAGTGGGTTTTCTTGCTGCAGAGCAAGGCTCTAGGGCATGCAGGGTCTACAGTACTGGTACTGTAGTAGTTGTAACTCATGGGCTTACTTGCTTCTAGGCATGTAGAACCTTCCTGTACCAAGGATTGAATCCTTGTCCCCTGCATTGGCAGGCAAATTCTTTACCACTGGACCACCAGGGAAGAACCAGAGGTTTTAACATTCCCTGATGCAAGAGTCAAACTGCCAGAGTTTGGAATCATCCTAGCTCTGAGATCCACTAGAAGAATCTCAGTTTCTTCAGAGTACACAGTAACCATATCCACCTCACAGAGATGTGAGGATTAAATGAAAGTATCCATATGCCTTCTAACATAGAAAGCACTCGCTATTAGTTGTGGCTGCTACAATTATTTCTTACACTATTAGTAAATGGGCAAGTGGCTCTTTCAACCATGTTGCAAACTGTTTATCCAAAGAAAAATTTGATTATATGCTTTATATATTTCAAACTAGGGGAGTAAAAGCCATTATACAGTCAATGAAAGAATTGAATTCTGAAAGACAGCCGGGTTACAGATTCATCTTGGCCATTAATCAGCCACAAACCTTGGCATGTTATCTGTCTCTGAGAGTCTTTTCTTTTCTTTTCCAGCTGGACCAGTCACGCCTGCCTCCTAGGCCTCACGGAGCTGTTGAAAGGAGGTACGAGATGACCTGGGTAAAAGCAATTTGGGAAGGTTTCAAGTATTATCCAGAGTGTAAGGTATTATTGTTGGGTTGTGGGAAGATGACCTTCTGTGAGCACATTTCTATCTGCCTTTGGACTTGGGGGCTGGTGTTCCACTCATTTCTGGATCCTCCATAGGTATTCAAAATGTCGATTTACTTTTTAAAGAAACCAGCCAAGAACATTGAACTCTCTCCTCTGTGTCTCTCCCTTCCCGTCTCTGGGGTTTGAATTTTCCTCTTACAGAATCCTGTTTTTACTGTGGGCAGCCACAGATCAGTCTCACCTCTTGGGGAAGAACCCTCTTCTGTTAAAAGACCTCGGCCTGGGGCACCGGCAGCAATCCCCGATGTTTCACACTTGATCGTCAACACAGGAACCGCTCTCAGGGCAGACATCCTCTCTGCAAAGGAAGGGAAGTCTGCAAAAGCAGGGTAGGATGCAGAGGTTTGCAAACCCCTCAGTAGATTCCACTATGCATGGCATCAAGTCCAGAGTTGAGATGGAATCTAAAGTCCAGTTCCTGCCACTTCTCTTGCCCAGAATCTCAGCCTGAGTTTGCTTCTTCTAGAATCTCTTCTCAATTCTTTGAATGTGGTATTCTCTTAAGTCCCCATCACCTTGGATGTCATAACTCCAGCCTCCTCGTCATCATAACTTTCCCCCAGGTTTGTTTAGTTTGCCTTGTTGATAGTAGGGTGGATTCTGTTTCGTTTGAAGATGTATGAATCACCCAAAGTCCATCGTTTACATTAGAGCTCCCTCTCAGTGTTACACGTTCCATGGGTTTGAACAAGTGTAATGACGTGTACCCACCATTATCCCACACAGAGTAGACTTGCTGCCCTTAAAGTCCTCTGTACTCTGCCTAGTCATCTCTTTCTCCTCTAACCCCTGGCAACCACTGCTCTTTTTACTGTCTCCATAGTTTTGCCTTTTCTAGAATATCATATACTTGGAATCATATATCGTAGAGCCTTATCAGATTGGCTTCCTTCATTTAGTAATATGCATTTAAGTTTCTTCCATGTCTTTTCATGACTTAATATCTCATTTATTTTTAGTGCTAAACAGTATTTCATTGTATGAATGTACCACACTTTACCCATTGACCTACTGAAGAACATCTTGGTAGTTTCCAACCTTTGAAAATTATGAGTAAAGTCTCTATAAACATCCATGTTCAAATTTTTCTGTGGAGATAAGTTTTCAACTTTGGAGAAATACTAAGGAATGCGATTGATGGATCATGTGATAAGAGTGTTTTTAGTTTTGTAAGAAATAGCCAAACTGTTTTTCAAAGTGGCTGCACATTTTTCTGACCTTTTAAGGCATGGCCTGGGCAGTTTTGCCAGGAGACAGCATGACCATCTTAGGCTGCAAGTTCTCCCATTGGGAAGATCCCTAAAGGAGGACAAGGCAACCACTCTAATATTCTCGCCTGGAGAATCCCATGGACAGAGGAGCCTGGTGGACTACAGTTTAGAGGGTTGCAAAGAGTAGGATATGACTGAAGTGATTTTGCATGCATGCATGCACCCCAATTCTTAATGTCCAAAGGTCTTGAGGTATCTGTTGTGGATATGTGCATGATCCCAGTCCAGGGCAACTCTGGGCAAATACCGCGTGTTTCATATACAATCAACCGATTGTGCATTATTAGTGTTTCTGAGCTGGAGAGACATATGTTATACTTAACTCACTAATTGCTCTGGGGGCCACTGACGGTCAGAGAAATGTTACTTTTTGTTTGCTACATGTACACTTGCAAGAACAGGGAAAGTATGGCTGCCCCTTCTATGAAAATGCCCCTGGGGACTTCCTGGTGGTCCAGTGGCTAAAACTGCAGCTCCCAAAGCAGAGAGTTCCCTTGGTCAGGAAACAGATCCCGCATGCTGCAACTTAAAGAGTTCCCATACCGCAACGAAGATCAAAGATCCCGTGTGTTCAAACTAAGACCTGGAACACCCAATTAAGCAATTTTTTTTAAGAAAGAGAACTTAGCTTATTTCATGCCCCGGGACACTCTTGCCATCCAGCTGAGTCTTCCCCTCATCCCTGTCACTCTTCTACTGACTAGTTGTTCATTCCTCCTCATTTATTGGGGATTCACACCAAAATCATAGGTTTCCTTTTCTCTCATCGCCATAATATGCAGCCTGTGACTTCTCAAGTCCTTGACCTTCTCAGTTTCAACAAGCTTCCTCCAGCGACCCACCCCCATCATCACTCTCAGAGCCCTCACATCCATAGAATCCACAATTCTCAGAAACCTCAGTGTCAAGCAAGTCACTTTCCCAATATCACAAACTATTTTTTTTTTCAAATTCACCCACTGCAACTCTTTAAATTCAACCCCTCCCATCCTGAATCCCGCCTCTTTCCGATGACCCACCAGCCCCCTGTGGTTTTTCATCCTCTCCCATTTAATGTCTTCCTGGGGCCCATCTTCCCACCATGCCCTCCAACTTCCTTCTGTGAGCTGCTCCTAACTGGCAAATCGAAATGCTGAGTGAACTTCACTCTGCCTTCTCTTTGTCTATCCCAAGCAGCTCCCAGTTGCTGCTGAACAGCCACCAACAAGGCTGACCAGCTTCATTTCAAGCCGTCATCTCACGCTGCGCCAGGACGTTTCCATCTCCCAACACACCTGCTGTGTTTTCTTAAGGCTCCTATTTTCTGCAATGACATTTCAGGCCTCCTGTCTTCGTCTCCCACACTTTTTCCCCCTGAATCCCAGCTAATGAGGTAGCCTGGAGCTCCCTGAGAAGACGGCAGCCAGAAAAGAACTCCCCCATCTCAAGCTGATCTAGAAACACATCCAAATTTGCACTGGCTTATGCTTCATTTCCCCTGTAGGGGGGGAAGTCTCTCTCTCCTAACAATAATCTGCCTTCCTTGGGCTCAGATGCGCTCACCTCTCAAGGCATTATTGCTTTAACTATCATCTTCTCCTGCATCATCACACCGTTAAAGTCCCTCTCTCCGTTCTTCTTTTGTTTCTGGTTTTTTTTTTTTTTTTGTGCGTGTGCAGAGCGGGAGAGTAAAATGTACATTAATAACACACATACAAATAACATCCCAGAAATTTATTCCATGCTCTGTTCCAGTCAATCTTCACCCCGCATTGGGCAACCATTGTTCTGATAACTATCACCATAGATGAATTTCCCTGTTTTTGGACATCATGCAGTTGGAATCATAAAGAATATATGCTTTTATATCTTGCTTCTTTTGCTTGATATAATACTGTTTAGATTAACTCATGTTGTTGTGTATCAGTAATTTTTACTGACGAGTCACATTGACAACACAGTTGTTTTATCCATTCTTCTCTTGAGGGACCTTTGGGCTATCTGGGCTACTATAATGAACCCCACTCTGGACAATTCTTGCACAAATTTTTTTGTGGACATATGTTTCATCTTCATTTCATTGCTGGTCAAAAAATGGAATATGTTTAATTGTATAAGAAGCTACCAAACAGCACTTTAAAATGACTGTACCATTTTTCATTCTCATCAAAGCAGGTACTTTACTTCTTTGCCAAATAGATTATCAGTCATTTTGATTCTAGTGATGCAAAAAGTGGGTAAGACAGTGCTTGGCATAAAATTACCCTGGAGAGGGACGAGCAATTATTATTATCAGATTAAGTTGTCAAACACTTTAAATAAAGGGCATCTGCGTTTCTTCTTTCCTATAACCATACTGCACTCCTCTTTTTGTTCTAATACCTTCAAAAAACACTTTATAATAACCCCCACTATTGACCATACATCTCTTTAAGTATTATTGTGTTTAAAAAGATATTCATAAGTATTGTCGCGGTTTTATAAAGAGGACAGGGCAGAGGCACCGCCAATATTTCTCAGGTAAGCAGCAAGTAAACAGCACAGGGTCTTCTTTCTCCTGCAGCTGCCTGCCTGATCTCTCCGCAGCGCCTGGAGTTATGTATTCGCTTTGGAGGGGCAGTACCCTTCTGACAGCCAATCAGCAGGTCCTGACGAGCAGCACCTTTTCCAGTCAGAAAATCTGGGTGTCCCTGGACACCCAGCTTCTTGGGCGGTGCGCTCAGGCGCTGAGGCCGGAACCGGGCCAGGCACGTGCGGGGCCCCGGGCGGCGCGCCGTCGCACCTGCTCCTGAGCGAGCCAGGCGGAGACGCGCTTCTTTCAGCAGCGCCTGCACCCCAAATTCTCCTCTCAGTCCTACGTTTTTCTCCCCCCCTCCCCCCCTGCACACGCTTAATTAATCATCTCGTCCAGGTCCCTCCGCGCTGACCTCCTCCCCGGTGCGCGGGGCCTGGCAGGGAAAGCGGCTCGGGGCGCGCGGGGCTCGGCACGGGGCGCCCCACCTGCGGAGAGACGGCGCCGGAGCGTCCGGGATGCCGATGCCGGAGAACGGCTCCTTGGCCAACTGCTGCGAGGCGGGCGGCCGGGCCGAGAGCCCCCGCTGGCCTGGCGCGGGCGGCGCGCGGTCCTCCGGGGCGCCCCGGCCTCCCTGGGTGGCGCCCGCGCTGTCCGCGGTGCTCGTCGTCACCACCGCCGTGGACATCGTGGGCAACCTCCTGGTCATCCTCTCGGTGCTCGGCAACCGCAGGCTCCGGAACGCAGGTGAGCGCCGCGCCCGCCGCCGCGTCGGGCCGCTCCCTGGCGTCCGGTCTCTGGTCTGACCCTGACCGCGCAGTCGGCCGCCGGGTCTGTCCTCCGCTCCCCGCGCCGCGTTCCCTTCTCCCAGCAAGTCCCCAGGTTTCGCCTTGAACTCAAAATTAGGTTGAGTTGCTGCCTTTCCGCGACGTGTGGCTCTTGCAAACGCACCGGGCAGCACTTGGCGCGTCAGTGCCGGCGTGAATCGGGTAAAGTTTTTCTCGTGCACTTTTTGGCAGAGCAGGGAGCTGTGAAAAGCCGAGCGTCTGGAAGTCAGATCTCTCCAAGGTGCTCCGATTTTTGCGGGTCTGAATGGTGCCCCTCCCCGGCCACATGAATCTCATATTCAACACCTCCCTTCCAGGCCAAGCGTTACGTTAAGCAGAGCACGTGCTTAAGAAATATTTACTAAGACAGTGAGTAAGTTAGTGGAAACGCTCTAGAATTTTAGTCCGATATTTACCTCCTCATCTTGGTTCCAAACAAAAGAGTGCAAAGGCAGCCTCTACTTGGTCGGAACTGCATTGTTTTCAAATATCCACCCCCTGCCCCGTCTTTAATGAAGACAGGGAATTCCTAGGACTAAACGAAGATTAAAATAATAGTTTGGCAAAATAGTGTTTCAATCCTGGGACTATTTCCCCTTTCAATACACTCTCATTTCAACTTTCTCATATGTAGGTGTGTCAAGGAACAAAACCAGAGGGAGGGAGTCTCTGAACTCTGACCCCGAGGGTCATAAGAGCATGCTGACCATTCTAGCTTTCGGAGAAGCTCAGTGACCCGTCTGCCCATTTGTCATTTCCCTGTTTGGGCCTTAGGGGCAACTCAAATGTTAGAGTGAATTAAAATGAAAAGATAGCAGAAAGTCAATCAGATAACTTAATCATGCTTTTCTAAGGAGGCAGAGCATTCAGAAAGGCTATTTCTAGTACATTGATATAAACATTTTATGTGACCCTGTGACTCCCAAGATTTTTTATCTAAAGGACAAACAAAAATATGAGCTTCTATCTGTAATATTGGAAACAACGTTTGAAGTAATTATATGATGACAGATGGTAACTAGATTTATAGGGATCATTTTGAAATGTATAGAAGTATTGAATACCTGTGTTGTGCACTAGGAACTAATATATTGTTAAAAGTTAGTTATACTTCAAAAACAAACTCAGGAAAAGAGGTCAGATTTGTAGAGCCAGAGGCAAGAGTTGAGGGCAGAGGAAACTCAATGTAGGCAGTCTAAAGGCACAGATGACCACTTCTAAGATAAATAAGTACTGGGGATGCAGTGTACAGCATGATAAATATAACACTGCTGTATGTCGTATGACAATTGTTGAGAGTAAATCCTGAGAGTTCTCATCACAAGGAAATTTTTTTTTCTGTTTCTTTTTGCATCTATTTGAGATGATGGATGTTCACTAAACTTATTGTGGTAATCATTTCATGGTGTATGTAAATCAAATCACCTTGCTTTGCTCCTTAAATATACAGTGCTGGGTCTCAATTACATCTCAATAAAACCGGAAGGAAAGGAAAAGTTAAGCTTTCTAACACTGTCATTCCAGTAGTGGTGACTTTTATTATCTGCAACAAGATATTGTTGTGTCCTTGGAATAGAGGCTGATCTATTATGAAAGAGCAGGTTAAAAGCATTTTGATCATATTGTCTTTTGTAGCAGCCACAAGGAATTCTTTTCCTGCCCAGGGAGGCAGGGCTTCTCTCCCTGATTAACCAGGTGTTTAGAGGAGCCTTTGTGGGCTTCTTCCCTTGGGCGGGGTGGCTGAAGAGGGGGTGGGCTTGCTGTTTCCTTTGCCTGAAGGAGGCAAGCTTCTTCTCCCCTCCTCCATCCACAGGTGGGCTGGGCTCTTCCGCTCTCCTAGTGAAGTTCACAGAGACCTTATTGATTTGAGAGCGTGGCTGGGGTGGGTAATGAGCGTGTTAAAACACTGGCACTCCCTGTGTTCATTCTTCCTGTGTCTTGGCGAATCTGCACAGCCCAGCACCAGAAAAAAGAATTTCATACCATATCTGTTCGTGAAAGTGACAGTTGCTCAGTCGTGTCTGACTCTCTGCGACCCCAAGGACTATACAGTCCATGGAATTCTCCAGGCCAGAACACTGGAGTGGGTAGCCGTTCCCTTCAGGGGATCTTCCCATTTCTGACATTTTCCTGCCCCAGCCACGCAACTTAACCAGTTTTTATTTGAGCCTTGGCTTTATTGATAATGGTCATGAAAAATCATTTGGCAGACTGAGATTTGAAAAGATGCCCGGACATCTACAGCACTTTGAATAATTAGCACCCCTTCTACTATTCATCGGCTTCCCTGGTAGCTCAGCTGGTAAAGAATTCACCTACAATGTGGGAGACCTGGGTTTTATCCCTGGATTGGGAACATCCCCTGGAGAAGGGAATGACCACTCATTCCAGTATTCTTGCCTGCAAAATTCCATAGACAGAGGAGCCTGGCAGGTTAGAGTCCATGGGATCACAAAGAATCAGACATCACTGAGCAGTGTAACATGCACACACACACATATATATAATTTGTATCTACAATTTAAAAGAGTCAGCATGACTGAGCGACTTTCACTTTCACTACTATTCATCAGTTTTCCCTCTTACTGAAGAGTTTGGAGTTACTTTAAGAAACATTCATCTTGGACCTTTCTGTAATCGAGTCTAGTTCTTTCATTCGTCTGTGCCGGGCCAGCCGGCTAATGAACAGGTCGAGGACGCAATCACCAGAGCACCTGAGAAATGAAAGACTAGGAAAGATGGGGTTGAGAGGGACGGAGTCAGCTTGTGACTGATTCCGACAACTTTATTGAGGGGTAACATACATATATATGCTCACAGGATTCACCAAATTTTTGATCAAAGACATGCATACGTGCAGAACTGCAGACACTAGTTTTAGCTCATGAATTTTATCTCAACTCTTTGAGACTAGCAGAGAATGGCACTGGCGTCTTACAATCAGTTAAAGATTCACAGGAGCTTGATAATCTTGTCAGAGTCAGGAGAATGGGCAAATGGTGGCTGCAGCAATTTCCTCGAGGGAGGTGAGAAAGGCCAATTTGCACTTTAGTAAATCAGGGGTGGCGGGACAGAGAGAGATCCTTTTGATCTCTCTCAGGGCCGAGAAGGGGCCTGAGCAGTCAGGCCGGCTCCCCGCACGTCTGTATTAAGAAAACAGGGCTGTAATATTGAGAACATGTACATGTCAAATAACTCAGGCTCACAGAGCGCAAAGTCACAGCTGCATTCTTAGCAGCTGTCATCATCCTCTACTTGGCTGTTATAAACTCAGTTTCTCTGTCTGGCAGATTCTTGTTGTTAATAACAGGGATGCTCCATAGCAGTGGAGATGGTTAGATTGACTGTCCTTTTGTGGGCACGGGGGAACTCCCCCGTCTGCAACTTCTGTGCGCATGCCTTGGGCAAACTTTCTCAGAGATGGCCCTAGAGCAAGGCAGACGGGAAGGAGGGGAGGGTGGGAGGCAGATGCAGAGCACCGCGCCACTTAGACAGTAAGGCCGAGTGTGTTTCGCTCCTTGCCGCGTTTGCTTCTGGAGCCTTACATGTTGCGTGGCGCAGGCGGTGTCTCCGCTTCCCCGAACGTGATCACTGGGGATCCGCCGCACGGCAGGCTCTCCTAGAGCATCTGGGGACTTCTCCCTGTGCCCGCCCCTGCCGTCCGTCCCCTGTCCAGGCCTCGCCAACATCCACCCCTGTATTTTCTCTTTTCCTCTCCTGCTTTTATAGAACCTTCCTCCATCGCGTTCCTTCTCTCTCTGCTGTGTTTTCAATTTCTGTCTCTTTCCCTTTAGCCCCTCTCCCAACCCCCACACACTGGGGATCCTTTGATTAGAAGAAAAAACCATCTTCCCTTGGTCTTATGTGTCCTTCTAACTTCATGACTCCTTTTTCCTTTTCAGCAGATGTCTGACTGTAATGGTTTATATCCATTAATCACTCATTGCTCCCCATTTCCCCCGAGCCCCCTGGGTCTGCCCTCCTGGGAGATGCTCTGTGCTGTGTGATGCTGGGGGCCGCTCCCTCCAGGGACCTTCCATTCCCTAGGCTCACCTGATGCTAGTTCTTGAACCTCCTTCCTCTCTTCATCTTCGAGACCTCTGATCCCTGGGAGTCATCACTGGTTCCTCTGTTCCCCAAGTCCTCCTGATTTTGGTCTCATAGTATCTCTACATGCCCCACTTCACACTCTTATCATCCCCTAAACAAGCCATGTCCGTGGTCCCCAGACAGCTTTCCCCGCCCCTCCACCCTCCCTGTCACCATGGCCAGACACACCTCTGCATCCAGGGATCACTTCCTGCATCTACAGAATGGGGCCCAGCCCCGGCGCCTGGCCGGCACAAGCCTGTGGGGCCAGTGGGACACCCCAGGATCACAGCCCCGGCACTCGACTCTGGCTCACGGAGATGGGAGCTGCTGCCACCAGCTCCCAGCCTGTGTTTTCTGACGCTCTCTCTTCATCTCTGGAAGCTCCCCTGCCTCTTTTTGGCTAGAGAATATCTCCCTCAAATCCCTTACTACCCTGGTGGTAAGTGGTTAAAACCCTGAGCTCGGCTTTGATCCCTGGGGAGGGAAGATCCCACATGCTGCAAGGCTCAATCAAAAAACGGAGGCTCCTTCAAGCTCTAAGAATTGCACACCAGCTGCAGACCTCAAGGGCTTCCCTGGTGGCTCAGGCGGTAAAGAATCCACCTGCAATGCAGGAGAGCCCGGTTCGATTCCCAGGTCGAGAAGATCCACTAGAGAAGGGAGAGGCTACCCACTGCAGTATTCTTGGGCTTCCCTGGTGGCCCAGATGGTAAAGACTCTGCCTGCAATGCAGGAGACTCTGGTTCGATCCCTGGGTTGGGAAGATCCCCTGGAGAACGGAAAGGCTACCCCCTGCAGTATTCTGGCCTGGAGAATTCCATGGACAGTACAGTCCATGGGGCCACAAAGAGTTGGACACGACTGAGCCACTTTCACTTTCTTTTTGCAGAACTCAAAATCAAATTTGACTAGGAAAAGAAGTAGCCAACATAGAGGTGAACTGTGTTCTCCCAAGACACTAGCTCAACCCCCTTCCTCTGCTCTCCTGTTGGTTGTTGGCTTTATAATTAATATCATAAAAGGTGTGGTTACTGTCTCCCCCCACGACCCTGCGCAGCCCGCACAGCACTTCCCTTACAGTACCGCTCTGAGTTTTTCTCTCCCCACAGGACTGTGAAATCATTGAGAGCAGAGACTTTTATTCCATTTCTGAAACTTAATCTAGGTCTGCTGAAACAAATTGAAATGGACAAAATACGAAGAAAGCAGTGAGACAGAAGGACTTAATTTTGCTTCATGAAGTGAGGTATACTCAGCACCACTCACACCATCAGTACGAATCTCAGGGAACTGAATTGCCATGAGCACTAAAAGCCCAAAGTATATCTCATTCTTGTCCTCAAAAGCTGACTGCACCTTCTCTAGAGTGTATTGACCCCTGTTGTTGCTGTGTGGCCAGCGGGCTCCCTAAAATTGTGCCCCAGGGACTCCTGAGGGAGTTTGTTTTTAAATTTTTATTGGTGAATGTTGTTGTTCAGTTGCTAAGGTGTGTCCGGCTCTTTGTGACCCATGGACTGCAACACTCCAGGCTTCCCTGTCCTTCACTATCTCCCACAGTTTGCTCAAACCCATGTCCATTGAGTCGGTGATACCATCCAGCCATCTCATCCTCTGTCGTCCCTTCTCCTCCTGCCCTCAATCTTTCCCAGCATCAGGGTCTTCTCCAAAGTCAGCTCTTTGCATCAGGTGGCCGAAGTATTGGAGTTTCAGCTTCAACATCAGTCCTTCCAATGAATATTCAGGACTGATTTCTTTTGGAATGGACTGGTTTGATCTCCTTGCAGTCCATGGAACTCTCAAGAGTCTTCTCCAACTATTTGAGTATAGTTAATTTACAATGCTGTGTTAGTTTCAGGGGGAGAGCAAAGTGAGTCAATTATACATATACATGTATTCACTCTTTTTTAGATTCTTTCTCACCTACACCATTACAGAGTACTGAGTAGAGTCCCCTGTGCTTACAGCAGATTCTTACCAGTTATCTGTTTTATATATAGTAATGTGTATATGCCTCTTGCCCATTCTGGCTTGAGGCTACTCACTTTAAACTGCCTATAAAACCGAGCCTCCTGTCGTTACCTGGCACCATTCAGACTGTCAGTCACACAGAAAAGAGCGAGAGAAATGTGTCCTTACTGTAACGCAGAGATAGTCTCCATCAGCCAGCAGAAGGCACCATGGCATCCATGGTTCCTGGCCCACCGGCACAGGGACCTGTTTTCCCAGGTGATGATCAGGAGCCACTGCCTGACAATGGATTCTTGCTCTGCAGGTGGATTAAGAGGCTGTCGGGGAGGTGTTGTTAGTGAGCAGAGGTATGGCCATACATAGGGCATTCCTGTGACTTGTAAGGAAGGATGTGGAATATTTGATGTTGGGATTACCCAGAAAGATGTGGAGTGCTTGCTGAACGCCCAGGTCCTTGTCTGGAATCCACTGTGTGGCTTGGGCACCCAGCAGTGTGCAGAGTTTGCATCATCTCTCACCCAGAACGACTGCACTGCACACTTTCTGGGGGGAGATTTCAGTCTGGCCCTGTTGGCATCCCCAGTTAGCTTAGAGCAGATCCTGAATTGAGGAGGTAAATGATGATTTATTTACACATCACAGGCTGACCCTGAGCTAAAGCTCCTGAAGGGCCTGGAGAAAATGTCTAATGGGCCCACAGCCCCCATCCTCAGGCGTTACCAGCTAAGTGGCCCCACCTCAGCCAGGTTTTATCCACCATCAGGCACTCCTGGAGACGTCCCTTGGTGGCAAGCATCTTCTGAGCTGCTGAGCCTTCAGGCTTTGGAGGGCTTCTTATCAGCTGAAAACCAAACTGGGCTGCATTAGACTCTCTCTCTGATGTTGCCTGAGCCTTCCAACTTCACATTTTAGCTCTAAGTATTTTCTCTTTACTGAGCAAGAATGGAAGCATTTTAAATCTCTAATTGTGTCTTTTAGCCAAATAGCCAGAAAGCTCATAATCCTTGTTAATTCCCACCTTGGAGTCCTTAGTATCCCCTAGTGTGAACATTTTCATGTTAGACTGCCTTGTTTTCCTTCCCACAAAGTTTGGAGTCTGCATTTACCATGATATGCTGCAAAACTCAGAAAATCTAGATGCCCCATTAGGTCTTACAGTTTAAGATACTGATGTTGTAGCCATGCGTTCCGGGAAACAAACTCACTCAGAAGGACAATGCAGATAGTGGAGTGCAGTTTATTACACCGGCGGGCCCAAGGCAGAGTCTCCACTTAGCCAAGGACCCCGACCAGCATTTGTGAAAATCTTTTATACCCCATGTGTACATGTCCAAACCCACCACCCCAAATTCCTTGAAACTTACATAAACAAAGGAAGGGTAAATACAACTACAATAACCCCATCATTCACGTGTTATGTGTTCAAACAGTTAATAATCAATAAGCCTGTGGTCACGTTCCAACCAGTTAATAATCGATAAGCCTGTGATTACATCCCGATACGGAAAAAATTTATGACCTGTCCGGAGGCAGGGGTGATTACCGTATGTTTCCTCTTAGGCAATGAGTAACCTGAATGTGATCTTCAAGATTCCCCTGCTCAGAGGGGGTCTTATTCTTCCATTGTCATTCCCACAGGCGCTAAGCATAGAATTGAGAGTCCACTGGAGAGGTGGCCACGCATGACCAGCACGGACAGGCCTGAGATGGAGTCAAGGCCCTATGAATTCCTTCTTAACTGATGGCTGAAAGAGGAAAAATTAGGGCGTTGGGAAGTCAAGTCCCGGTTCTGAGGGAGTTTACACTTTAGACGCAATGTCCTAACTTCGCTGTCCTCATCCTATAGGACTTCTCACATCTTATCTCCCAAGGAGCCTAGTCCAACATCATGAGCCTCCTTCTTGTTCTTTGTAATAATAATATCAAGTTGTCATAATTTTATGTAAACATAAGGCTGATAATAATATAATAATAATGCAGTTGATAATAATATAAAAATCCCAATAATAGGTAAAGGCTAAGATTGTTACATGTAGGCTTAGCAGATGCACACTATTATATATAGAATGGATAAACAAGGCCTTCCTGTGTAATACAGGGAACTGTGTTCAATATCCTGTGATTAAACCATAATGAAAAGGAATATAGGAGAAGTAAGTGTATGTAACTGAATCCCTTTGCTGTACAGCAGAAGCCAACACAACATTGTAAATCAGCACATCATCCTAAATAAAAAAAGCCTACTATGTGTTTATTATGTGTCAGATAGAAGCTTCTCTCATTTAAAAGAGAGAAAGAGAAAAAAAACTTACACAGTCTCTCTATTCCAAGCACCAGTTCATTTATCTCCTAATCTGCAGATTAAGAGGGTGGCCTCCAGTGCAAAAGTGTGTCCTCCAGCACTCAGCACGCTCGCCCTTGCTCACATCACTGCTGGTCTCCTAGCTGGCAGGTGAGAGGGCACGTTTTTGCACTTTCTCACTCTCGTGATGACCAAAACCTCTACACCTTTAATCCCTATGACATTTCTTTTTCCTGATTTCCTCTTGTTTCTCTTCTTGTTTTTTTTTTTTTTTTTCCCTCCCCTCTTTCTCTGTTCACATATTCTGGGTGCTAATGTCTTGATCTGTAAAATGGAATCAGCTGATCCATCATACAATCAGCCTTAAAGGATTCCTGTGAAAAACAATTGAACCAGTTTGTGTGAATGCATATTATAAACGTTAAGATGCTATACCAGTTGTTTTCTTGTTATGTGTGTTAGTGGCTCAGTCACGTCTGACTCTTTGTGACCCTATGAACTGTAGCCCGCCAGGCCCCTCTGTCGATGGGATTCTCCAGGCAAGAACACTAAAGTGGGTTGCCATGCCCTCCTCCAGGGGATCTTCCCTGCTCAGGGGTTGAACCTGGGTCTCTTACATTGTGGGCAGATTCTTTACCATCCGAGCCACCAGGGAAGCCTTCTTGTTATAACTAAGTGTAATTAAAGTAGTAAAATGCTTCCATAAGAGTTTCCAAACAATGCTTTGATGGTTATGGTATAAGATTTTGTAGTAAGCATCTTATAGAGCTTCCCAGGCGGTGCAGTAGTAAAGAATCCACCTGCCAAGCAAGAGATGCAGGTTTGATCTCGATCCCTGGATTGGGAAGATCTGCTGAAGAAGGAAATGGCAACCCACTGCAGTATTCTTGCCTGGAAAATTCCGTGGACAGAGGAGGCTGGTGGGCTACAGTCCGTGGGGTCACAAAAGTCAGACACGACTGTGTCACTGAGCACAGCACAGCAATAAGCATTTTAGTTACTGATTTAAGTGGGTGCTTATGCTCTTAAATATATTTTTAAGTGGTTAAAATATTTCCATCATATTTTTGCATATGCTATTTGCTTGCTAAGTGTAAGTTAAAGTTACATTAGATTTCAACTGAGCCCTTGTATGATTTACCCACATGCTCCAGGGTTTTCATAAATAATGTGATTTTGGAAGAAAACAATGTCCACCCTCAAAGAATTTGGGGATTAATTAGGAGCTCTGTTTGTTGTTTAGTCACTGTGTCTGACTTTTTTTGCGGCCCTGTGGACTAGAGCCCACCAGGCTCCTCTGTCCATGGGATTTTCCCAGGCAAGAATACTAGAGTGGGTTGCCATGCCCTCTTTGAGGGAATCTTCCCAGCCCAGGGGTTGAACCTGGGTGTCCTGCACTGGTAGGTGGATTCTTTAACACTGAGCCACCAGGGAAGCCCAATTAGGAGCTTATGTTAATATGAAAAGACATTGTTTTATATTTGTGAAGAAGTCACATTTTTAATAAATTACCTATTCAGTTATTTCAAATGCCTATCCCTGAATATAGCTAATAAGAATACCTCACATTTGTTTGAAGATTATTGTTGTTTCTTAAATCCTTTCCCAAGCAGGATCCCATTTGAGGTAAAGAGCCATCCTGGGATGGAGGCAGGCCTGTAAGAAGGGCCTGTGTGGTTTCTGGCTGATCCCTGGGCTGGAAGTGCTTGACCAGCCCCATCCCCACCCCACCGCCCACTGCCCTCAGCCCCAGGATGACTCGACTCTTCCCCAGTGTTCTCATCCCCTCGTGCTGGTCTCCCGCCCAGCTCTCCCTACGCTGAAAAGGCAGTTTCTGTGTCTGTTTCCCCAACAGAACTGTGGGCATCTCAATGGCAGGGGCGTGTATTTCAGCCATCACTGTGCCCTGCCCAAGCATGATAGGTGCTCAGTGGACACAGCACACGTCTGAGTAAGTGGAAGATGGAGGAGAACCTCAAGGCATGGGAAGTTTAACCCTGTTGGAAGGGATAACAGAGATGATAGTGTCAACTCCCCCATCATAACACTCATAGCATCTCACTAAAAAGTTTATTTCATTAATTTATGTGCTGCACTGGGTCTTGGTTGCAGCACACATGATCCTCTGTCTTCGTTGAGGCATGTGGGTTCGTTAGTTGCTGCATGCAGGAATTTTTTATTTACAGCATGCAAGATCTAGTTCCCTGACCAGGATCAAACCTGGCCACTCTGCATGGTGACCACTAGACTACCAGGGAAGTCCCATCACATCTCACTTTCATTTCATTGTCCCCTGTATGAGGCCAGGAGGTTTGTAAGAGGAGAAGGTGCATCATTCTTGCTTACCACACTACCCTCAGCCCCAGCATAGTCAGAGCATCCGGCTGAGCCACCAGGAAGCCCACAGTCAGAGCCAGTACCCAGTAAATACTCAGCAGTGTTTGTGGAGCAAATGAGTCCATGACTAACTATTTCTGCATTGCTCCTTTTAGCTCAAAGAGCAGAGACAATTGAAAACCAACACATTCTTCTTAGAAAATAGAGTGGGCACAGGAAAAAGGGATGCAGAATTCTGATGAAGACCAGATAGCTCAACATCTGCTGGCTCTCTCCCGGGTTAACACATCCCCACTGAGGACTAGATTTCCTGAAAAAGGGAAAGTAGGCCGAGAGGGAGGGGACTGTGGTCTGTGTATGTGGGGAGATGTGCTTTGTGTATGAATACTGGGAGGAGTTCCATCCATATTAATACAAAACCCTGTTGTGAAGGTCTGTCTCCACTAATATGCCCTGTCTGATGGAGGTCGATGGAAATAAGTAACGCCAAGGCTTGTGAGATGAATACTCGTTAGAGGCCCGTGCCCGGGGTGATGAGCAGCGCTGTGTGTCCTGCTCGATTTCTCACCTGTCTGCGGAAAATGGGACTGGAGAACTCAGCCTCCCCTTGACTCTCATCTAGGCAGGGCCTGGCTTCTTACAGATGGGAAACACGGCAAGAATTTTACTCCTCTAATTTGGAATTTTGTCAAGAAAGTCTGGAGACGATAGGACGTCTGGGCAGATGGATCTACAGCAGGAACTGGTTGATTTCAGCCTTTTAGGAACAGCCGGAGTAATGGGGAAGAGTAATTGAATCACTTTCCACGTGGAGCCGAATGTGTTTTACCCACTGTTTACAAGCTGTTTGCTGCCTCTGCGGCGTTATTCCGGGCTGGGCCACGTTAACACCGCAGAGCTTGACTTACTTCCTGAGAAACAGTGGGCTGAGCCGCACCTTCTCCCAACCGCTCGTGCCTTTGTCCACGTGCTTGTGCAAGGGCCGGAAGCTCTTTTGCCACCCTGCCAGGAGGCCGTGGGCCCTGCGGAGGCCAGCATCCCCACGTTGGAAAGAAGGGATTTTCTTCACAGAAATAGCCATGCCACGTGTGTCTGAGGAGGGGGAAAGAGGGCTCCAAAAATAAAGAACGGAACCAATGAAGTGATCGTCACAGAGAAAAGAAGTTCAGGGACTCGGTCAAGTTAAAAAGTGACAGCATTGAGATTACCCCAGGTCACTCCAACTTCCAACACCCACTTCCAAATGTCAAAACAGTTAATATTTTTTTTATTTTTGAGGAGTCTCTATACTGTGGTCCACGATGGTGGCATCAGTTTACATTCCCACCAACAGGGTATTAAGGTTCTGTTCCTTTTTCTCTACAGCCTCACCAACATTTGTTATTTGTGTTCTTTTTGGTTATAGCCATTCTGATCAGTGTCAGGTGATATCTTACTGTGGTTTTGATTTGCATTTCTCTGATGATTAGTGATGCTGAGCTTCTTTTCATAAGCCTGTTGGCCATCTGTGTGTCTTTCTTGAAAAAACATCTATTTAGGTCTTCCGCTCATTTTTTGATCAGTTTGTTTTTTTGATATTGAGTTTTATGAGCTATTTGCATTTTGGATATTAACCCCTTATTGGACATACCATTTGCAAATATTTTCTCGCATTCAATAGACTGTCCATATGATCCAGCAATTCCACTGCTGTTATATGTCCAAGAGAAAAAGAAAATACTAATTCAAAAAGATACATATGCACCCCAATGTTCATAGCAGCATTATTTACAATTACCAAGGTATGGAGGCAATCAACAGATGAATGGATAAAGAAGATGTGGTGTACACACATACACGATGGAATATTTCTCAGCCATAACAATGAGTGAAGTTTTGCCACGTGCACCATGGATGGAACTGGATGCCATTCTACTTGGTAGAATAAGTCAGATAGAGAATGACAAACACTGCATGTTTTCATTTCTATGTGGAACCTAAAAAACAGAACAAATTAGTGACTATAACGAAAAAGGAGCAGGGTCACAGATACAGAGACAAACACGTGATTATCCGTGGAGTGGGGGTGACGGGGGAGAGGCAGCAGCAGTAAGGGATTCAGAGAGAAAAATACTATGTACAAAATAAATTGTAAGAATTGCACAGGGAATACAGACAACATTGTATAATAACCTTAAATAGAGTATAATCTATAAAAATACTGAATCACTTTGTTGTATGCCTGAAACTAATACAATATTGTAAATCAACTATAATTATTTCTGGGTCATCTGACAACAAATTTGAAAGAGGTAATCCCTCACTCTCTGAGACCAAGTAAGGTCTAAGTAGTAGAGTCAGAAGGGCTTCTCCAGTGGTACTAGAGGTAAAGACCCTGCCTGCCAGTGCAGGAGACATAAGAGACACTGGTTCAATCCCTGAGTCAGTAAGATCCCCTGGGGGCAGTATTCTTGCCTGGAGAATCCCATGGACAAAGGAGCCTGGTGGGCTACAGTACATGGGGTCACACAGAGTTGGACACGACTGAAGTGACTCAGTATGCATATATGCACAGTGTAATCAGAAACTGAAATCTACCAGTGGAGACAGAGAACAAGGCTGAGAATGAAATGAAAAAGCAGGAGATTCCCCCACATCCCAGGCAGGTCCTGAGATACGCATTTCTTGCCTGTAGTACCAGCATGAAAGAATTTGAGGGGGATCTTCTCCCATTAACTAAACAGATTCCCAAGATAGTAGCATAGGAAGGAATCTCACAGTTTACCCTAAGGCAGGGTTCTCCTCCACCATCCAACCTGTACTTGAAAGTCTCAAGAGACAGGAAAGCTCACTGCCTGGAAAGCACTTCCAGAAGTCCAAATGAGCTCCTTTCTATTCAGTAAACCCTGTTTCCCTCAGGCTCTTCTCTGGGGGCTCAGATGGCAAAGATTCTGCCTGCAATGCAGGACACCTGGGCTTGATTCCTGAGTCAGGAAAATTCCCTGGAGCAGGGCTTGGCAACCCACTCCAGTATCCTTGCCTGGAGAATTCCATGGACGGAGAAGCCTGGAGGGCTACAGTCCATGGGGTCACAAAGAGTCGGACAAAAAAACCCCCAAAACCAAAAGAGTAACTAACACTTTTCCCTCAGATCCTAAGGTAGCTCTGGACTCAGGAACAGCTGGGTCCTGAGAATTCCCAAGAAACTAACAAATGTCTTTTCAGTCCTTTGTGACTGAGATGACCTCAAGCATGTGAGGTTAAAATAGACTTTTTAAGAAGCCTGCTTGTGGGTCTTCCAGTTTCCCCAGGAGTCTTCTCTGAGGTGGGGTGACAAATGTGTATCTGGACAAAGAGGCCTTTCTCTACCTTGTGGGTCCGTTTGTAGCTACAGGTACAGAATCTGCTTTACCTGAGGGTCTGACTTGGGGGCACACCCAACTGAGTGGCTCGGAGCCCCCTTTTCCCAAACCCCCTTGAGATCAGACCACAGCTGGGCTTTTCTGATTGCTGTGCCTTTTGGGTCCTTTCCATTGGCCAGGTGCTTTGGATCCCTGAGGTGGTCACCGCAGCCTCTGCAGGGTCCCCCCAGATGCATGGTGGTGGTGGCGCATTGGTGTCCTGGGAGAGTCCCTCCTGGGAGGGACAGAGGCTAGAATATTCTAGAATATTCTAGAGGATGGAGATCACGAGGTCTCGTCCTGACTCTCTCTGCCTGTTTCCCGCTCCAGGTAACCTGTTCTTGGTGAGTCTGGCATTCGCTGACCTGGCCGTAGCCTTGTACCCCTACCCGCTGACCCTCGTGGCCATCTTCCATGACGGCTGGGCCCTGGGGGAAGCGCACTGCAAGGCCAGCGCCTTCGTGATGGGCCTGAGTGTGGTCGGCTCCGTCTTCAACATCACCGCCATCGCCGTCGACCGCTACTGCTACGTCTGCCGCAGCGTGACCTACCACCGCCTCTGCCACCGCCGGCATGCCGCCCTCTACGTCGGCCTCGTCTGGCTGCTCACCCTGCTGGTCCTGCTGCCCAACTTCTTTGTGGGGTCCCTGGAGTACGACCCGCGCGTCTACTCGTGCACCTTCGCGCAGACAGCCAGCGCCGGGTACACGGCGGCCGTGGTGCTCGTGCACTTCCTGCTGCCCGTGGCCGTCGTGTGCTTCTGCTACCTGCACATCTGGGTGCTGGTGCTGCGCGCCCGCAGGAAGGTCAAGGCGGAGAGCAAGCCGCGCCCGTGGTCCGGTCGCGTGCGGAGCTTTCTGAGCATGTTCGTGGTCTTTGTGATCTTCGCCATCTGCTGGGCGCCGCTGAACTGCATAGGCCTCGCCGTGGCCATTGACCCGGAAGAAGTGGCTCCCCGCGTCCCAGAGGGGCTGTTCGTCTCTAGCTACTTCCTGGCCTATTTCAACAGCTGCCTGAATGCCATCGTCTATGGGCTCCTGAACCAGAACTTCCGCAGGGAATATAAGAGGATCATCTCTGCCCTCTGGAACCCGCGGCGCTGCCTGCAGGACTCTTCCAAGGGCAGCCAGGCTGAGGGCCCGGGCAGCCAGCCTACCCCCGCTGATAGCGCCCGGGCCCCTCTGCAGGCAGATGATCTCCCACCTGATGCCCGGCCGGGCGACGCACTCAGGAAATGATGGGAGAGAATCCACGCCTCGGGGGAGGTCAGCCGCCTGGGCCGTGGCCGCCAGTCAGAGGACAGCGCGGCTGGGGGCCCTTCACCCTGTGGACGAGAAGCCCCTCAGTACACTGGGGTCAGGCGATCAGGGACCCCTGCAGGTCCTGGAGGCCACGCTGCGGCGAGCACATCGGGCCCAGCCGGCCCACAGTCCCGGTGCGCCGGGGCCCGGTCCCGCATGGGCGCGGAAGGAGCAGAAGGCAGAGGGGCCTGGGGTGCAAGAGGCGGCGGCCTCCCCACCGCAGCCCTCCTGCTTGGGCTTCCTGCTGCTTTCGCTCCTTACCCTGAGGGGCTGCAGGAGTCCGGGCTCCTCTGTGAGCGAGGCCGGAAGGGGAAGCTCCGCAGGGCTGGACGGGCGGCCGCTGTGCAGGTGCGGCTCAGAGGCCCGCGTCCTGCACCCCGCCCCCGCCAGGATCCTCCCGACACACAGGTGTGCGCATGCGCAGACCCGCACACATCACGTCAGATACACACACACTCTTCTGTACACTGCACACCACTCACATCATACTACAGACACACTACACACACACCCCTATATACGCTGTACACCCCGCTCAGACCACACTGCAGACATACTACAGTGTGGTATACAGACATACAGCCATACTACACTACACATACTACACACACACTACATACACTACATCACACACACACCCCTATATACGCTGTACACCCCGCTCAGACCACACTGCAGACATTCTACACACACACACAGCCCTATATACACTGTACACACCACTCACGCCACGGTACAGACATACCACACACACACACACACACACACACACACACACACACACCCTATATACACTGTACACTCCACTCACACCACACTGCAGACTACCACACACACACACACACAGCCCTACTGTGCACACCACTCACACCACACTACAGACATATCACACACGCACACACCCCCTATATACACTGTACACACCACTCACGCCACACTACAGACATACCACACACACACACACACACACACCCCTATATACACTGTACACCCCGCTCAGACCACACTACAGACGTACTACACACACACACAGCCCTATATACACTGTACACACCACTCATGCCACACTGCAGATATATCACACACACACTCACCCATATACACTGTACATCCCGCTCACACCACACTACAGACATACTACACACACACACACATAGCCCTATATACACTGTACAGACATATCACTACACACCACACACACTACAGACATAGCACACACACACACACAGCGCCCTATATACACTGTACACACCACTCACACCACACTACAGGCATACTGCGCGCACACACACACACACACACACACACACACACACACACACCCCCTCAGGCATCTGGAGTAGAGCCTGCCAAGCTTCCTTTCCTGGTCCCGCCGTGTTCAAGCTGTGTGACTTGCTTGTGTGACTGGCAGAGCCCTAACCTCTGTTTTCCTCAGTTGCTGCCCTTTAACTGGAGACCGTGCCACCGCCTGCCCCCTCAGGGCTGTGTGAGGAGTTGCTGGGATGACACAGCCCAAGAGTGAGGACGTGGCTGGCACTCGGTGGTCATTCCCTCATCATTATTCTAGCTACAGAGAGTGAAGGGTAACCTGGAAGGAGAGAAGCAGTGAGCTGAGAAGAGGGGGGTGGCGGGAAGAGGACGGTGTGTGTGGCAGTGGGGGCACCTCTCCCCAGGGCCTTCCTCAGCCTGTGTATTCTCAGGGATTTTCCCCCAAAACTTAGTAGCATTACTGAACATTTGCTAATCACATTTAAACATTTGGCATTTCAAATATTTAGGGACGTTTAGTCACTGTCACTGCTAGAGGGCTTCCCAGGGGGTGCTGGTGGTAAAGAACCAGCTGCCAAAGCAGGAGACACAGGAGACGTGGGTTAGATCCCTGGGTCAGGAAGATCTGCTGGAGGAGGGCATGGAAACCCACTCTAGTATTCTTGTCTGGAGAATCCCGTGGACAGAGGAGCCTGGCGGGGTACAGTCCATAGGGTCGCAAAGAGTCAGACACGACTGAGCAACTAACACACTGTGCCTAGTCACTGGGTCACCTGGAAACTTGGGGGCTCCAAGTGCTGGATATGTGTTATCCTGTTTTATAAGATATTAAACATGGAAAAGATATTATCCATGCTTATATGAATAAACTTAAAGAGACTTTAAGAAGTGATGTGATTTCCCAAGCTCACAGAGCTGGCTGAGTTCAAAGCTAGGTGTGAACCTGGGGCTTTTATTTTTTGTTGTTGGTTTGTTTGTTTGATCTGGAAGGTTGTTAAACAGATTTTGACAGTGCAGATCTTGGGAAGGGTCTGGGAATCTGATGCTGACCCTGGTGAACTTTAACCAGACTGCTCAGAACGTAGATGTTCCAGGTTTTGTGACTGAAAGGTTGGGATTCAACTGCCCAGTGAGGAGAGTCCCACCCAGGGAGGCCTCCTAGTCCAGAGCTCAGACAGAGACACAGGAATTCTAAGGCTCTCCCGGGGCTTCAGCCACTTTTCCCGGGTCTGGGCAGAGCCTGCGCTGACCGGGCCTGGCATGTGCTTGCTTTCTCTTCCCCCTGCCTCCTGCCCCCAGGCACCAACTACAGGGGTTGGCTAGTCACTGTTGATGTGCAGGCAATGGAGTGTTCCCCACCTTCTCCTCTTATCCTGTATTGTTTTGCTCTGGGTTGAGTGTGTGACGCAGCTCAGGCTCAATAAATATGATTGAAGGAATAAAAGCTCGCTTCAGTTCACTGGGCCCACAGACGTCACCTGGCTTGCCATGGTTCAGCACTGACAGTCCACTAACTGGGACTTTTTCTTTTCCCACAGGTTTTGGTGGTGATCCAGGAGCCGAGAGAATGGAGAGATATGGGAAAATCCAGGGCATCAGGCATGTACATATTCACATGGGATGGCTTCTCACTGTGGACTCTGATTTTAAATAAAGATCATCATGATTTTGCTGCAATAGTGTGGGAACTTTGTTCGCCCTCTGCCTCTTTGGTGCTGGACAACCTGGTCAAAATACCACTTTGATACCTTTGTTCCTATCTGTGTTAGTTTCCTGGGTAGGAAGGTACCACAGAGCAGGTGTCTTAATCCCAAGAAAACCCTGGTCCTACCTTCAAAATGTTTGAGGCTAGTGTTGAACAGAATCTAATGAAAGATGCAAGACTAGACTTGGGTAACCAGAGGTTTGATTGAGGCAGGACTGCTCCCGTGCCCACCACCCCCATCACACACACGTGTGCGCTAGAAGCCTGACAGAACAGGTGGCCCTTTTCTGAGCATCAGCAGCTTTTATTTCATTTTTAACTGCTCTTTTCACAAAATAGCTAGCATACCAAAAAATAAAAAATATGAGACACTCAAAAAGGAAAGGAGATTCAACCCCTGGACAAGAACAGTCATCATAGAAGGAGAACTAGAGATGGTGCAAATGTTGGAACTAGAAAGTAAGGACTTTAAAATAACTGAAAAAATACAGGTGTTATGTAGAGTTAAGTAAGTCAGAAAGAGAAAAACAAATATATATTAATGCATAGATGTGGAATCTGGGAAAGTGGTACAGATGAATTTATTTGCAGAGCAGGAATAGAGACACAGACAAATGTATGGATACCAAGTGGGGAAGTGAGGTACAATGAATTGGGAGATTGGGATTGGCATATACACACTGTCTGCGTGTGTGCTAAGTTGCTTCAGTGATGTCTGACTCTTTGTGATTCTATGAACTGTAGCCCTCCAGGCTTCTCTGTTCATGGGGATTCTCTGGGCGAGAATGCTGGAGTGGGTTGCCATGCCCTCCTCCAGGGGATATTCCTGACCCAGGGATCAAACCTGTGTCTCATGTCTCCTGGATTGGCAGGCAGGTTCTTTACCACTAGCGCTACCTGGGAAGCCTATATATACTATGCTGCTGCTGCTGCTGCTACGTCGCTTCAGTCGTGTCTGACCCTGTGCAACCCCATAGACGGCAGCCCACCAGGCTCCCCCGTCCCTGGGATTCTCCAGGCAAGAACACTGGAGTGGGTTGCCGTTTCCTTCTCCAATGCATGAAAGTGAAAAGTGAAAGTGAAGTCGCCCAGTCGTATCTGACTCTTAGCGACCCAGTGGACTGCAGCCTACCAGGCTCCTCCATCCATGGGATTTTCCAGGCGAGAGTACTGGAGTGGGTTGCCATTGTGTTCTCCAATATATACTATAGGCTATGCATAAAATACAAACTATACATATTATTTAAAGACTAGAAGGCTAAAGAGCACTGACTGTATAGGACGGGTAATTCTACTTAATGCTCTGTGGTGACCTAAATGGGAAGGAAATACAAGGAAGAGGAGATTTATGTATATGTGTGGCTGATTCACTTTGTTGTATAGCAGAAATTAACATGACATTGTAAAGCGACTATATCCCAATAAAAAATAAAATAACTGAAAAACATGGGTCAGGATGTGGTAGACAAGGTGGACAATGTGTGTGAAAAGGGGATTTTAGCACATAAATGAGAATTGTGTTTAAAAATGGGAATGTTGAAATAAAAATGTGATAACAGAGATGAAACGTTTATTTGAAAGGCTTAACAGGTACCCGGACAGAGTGGAGTAAAGGAAACAAAACAAAATTGGCATAGGAAAGGGGGGTGAAGGAAATCTGGAGAAAGACAAGTGCCATCTTCGAAGAGTCCTCTTCTAGTGGAGCCACACAGGAAGCAATCACTCCAGCAACAAATGATGATGAGACTTGTGAACGGTTGTCTCCCAGGGAACTTTGCCTGAACCTAGGTGTTCAGGGTTTTTACTGGAGCTCAGGCATATAGGCACCCTGTGCTTAGCATGGGTCAAAATTCTGGATTCCCCAAAAGGAAGCTGGTGTTCATCACGAGAAACACTATTTGTATAAATAATTTTGGTACAGTGAGTCCCTCTTTCTGTTATCAAATGGTGAGAAAAATCCAAGTGTCCAGATGGGAGCCAAGGACCAACCTCACAGACATTTCTAAGGATGGCGGTCTCAGACCTGGTATATATTAACCCATTTTTACACATTGCTTAACAGTGAATTAGCTACACATATCTTAAAATCCATGGGTCAAAGAAAAATCACAAAGGAAATAAAATAATTTGTACTGAGTCATTATGTATAACTAAAGCATCAGAATTTGATTTAATGCTGTTTTCGGTACCACTTATATTTCAGTTGAAGATGCCAGCACTGGGCCTTGCAGATGACTGGCACAAGAACCTCATTCTAAAAGTGCTTTTAAAGATTTCCAAAAGTTTTAAGAACAAGTCAAAGGGAATATAAAATCCTTATTTTTTTTTTTTTCACTTTAGACAAAAGTCTGAAAGTCACATCTCTGTTAAAGTTCCAAGTTGCATTTGGTTTTACAAAAATCGACTTTTTCTGGTTCTTTTCAAAGTCGTTGATTCTTTTCTAGTCTCTTTTGTAATCTTTACACACAAATACACACTCGAGGTCCACACATCAAAACATATCAGCTTAGGTGTTCTAGGGTTGTTCTTTCCTGTTGTTAAGCTGTCCTTCTTATTTCTGTCTTTAGTACCTTAGTTTGGTGTGTTGAGATATTTATCGATTTCTTCCCCTTATTATGGCTGAGATGGTCAAGAATTTGCCTGCAATGCGGGGGACCTATTTTTCAGTCCCTGGGTCAGAAAGATCCCCCAGAGAAGGGCATGGCAACCCACTCCAGTATTCTTGCCTGGAGAATCCCCCTGGACAGAGGAGGCTAGTGGGGCTACAGTCCATGGAGTCACAAAGAGTCAGACATGATTTGGGGACTAGCAGTTTCATTTTCACTTTTCACTCCCCCTATTATAAATCACCTAGAAATGTGGCCCAGGCACTGTGGTGGGTGCCTATGGATGGGGTGGGGATCCTACCTGTACAGAACTCAGGTTGGGGTGAGCTGCAGGAGGGAAACAAGTGAACCATAGCACCAGCATCTGGACACACTCCTTGCTGTGCATAGCTCCCCTGTATCCAAGGAAAGGTTGGGCTACACAGACGAGGATTGATGGAGCTGACACAGTCGTGATGGAAGCAAGATAGCATAGGAGGGTGCAGAAACCTTGAGAGAAAAATCACCAAATGTGAATGGGAGGAGTCAGACACCATGGGTCTTGCATGCTGGCGATGGGGACACAAAGGAGCCGCTGCCGGGCCTTCTTGGCCTCGTCATGGCCTCATCATGTGCTCAGCAGGCTGTGGGCATGTTAGGACTTGAGCCAGGTTAGAGGAGTAGAAACAGACAGGCCGCTTGCTCCTGCAGCATTTCACTCTGTTGTCTGAGGGTGCCCTCTACTCCTTCTCCTCCTCTCTACGCTGTCACCATAACAACCACATCCTATGACAAGGGGCAGTGCTGTCATCAGGAAAGAGAGAAGAAGCAAGCCTGCCCAGTGACTCCCATCTGGCTTAGCCTCAGATTCCCAGTTTAATTCTCTTCCTGTCAGCTTTCAGTCTCTTGAGATGGATGATGTCTACTTGTGAGTTACCAAACTTTCCAGCTAGAGGTAAGGACCACTTCAGGGGTGTTTCTTTCATTCTCTCCAAATATTAACTGATGAATTGATATTAAATGAATATGAAATACAAATCTGGGTAAAGACAAAGGTGAACATTTCTAAGACAAAAGGGAATGCATGTGTGCTTTCTCGGTCCGTAAGAAAATGCAGAGGGACAGTGGGTTATACCCTGGAGGCCAAGTGTAAGTGAACTATTTTATAAGCATATTCCCTTCCAGACCCTTGTTACTTAAGTGGGGACCACCTCCTATACCCATCTGATTGAAGTCCTTTTCAAGAGCCCTTGATGGGTACTGCCTACCCCACTAATTATTCCCGTACCATAGCCAAGGTAATTGTTTAGAACTGGTTGTGCCTATAGTTGTATTTTAGACCTCAGAAAGGTGATGTCTCCTCTCAGAATTTCAGCCAGGGAGAAGATTAGGTTGGTGGAATTTAAAATGTAGCCTGGGATTAAATTGCTTTTATTTTGGTGACTCAGAAAAATCTTTACAATTTATTTGTAGGCAACTTTTATTGCCCAGTTTCCTTTTTATGTATATACTCTGTTGACTGCTTTATTTAATTACCAACAAAAATCAATATGCTAGCAGTGTATACGTGAGTTATTCTGCCTTTTTTAAAAGTTTATTTCTGACTGCGCTGGGTCTTTGTTGTTGCAAGGACTTTTCTCTGGTTTTGGGGAGTGGGGACCACTCTCCAGTTGGGGTATGTGGGCTCCTCATTGTGGTGGCCCCTCTTGTTGCAGAACAGGGGCTCTGGGGAACTCGAGCTTCAGCAGTTGCAGCATGAGGGCTCGGTATCCGTGGCTGCCAGGCTCCAGAGCACAGGCTCAATGCTTGTGGTGCAGGGGTTCAGTAGCTACACAGCTTGTGGGATTTTCCTGAATCAGGGATGGAACCCATATCTCCTGCATTGGCAGGCAGCTTCTTTACCACTGAGCCTCTAGGGAAGCCCTAGTCTGTGTTCTAAAATGATGAAGTTTTTATGTTAGTGTAGCTTGAAGAGCTCTTTAACCTCCGCATGGTGTGTGAACAACCCATCCCCCATGTATACACTTACCACAACCGCCTGGATGTTAACAACTTTCTAAGTACTGCTGTGCCCTAATCTCACTCTCTTCTCCTCTCTCTTCCGTAATCCAACCAAAGTGATTTTCCAAAATGTGCAATGGTCATTTCATTCTTCTACGGAAATCACTCTTGTGTCTCACCATGTTTATGAAGATCACAAGCTCTACATGATTCTTTCCCTTGCCTTCCTCTCCAACTGCCTCACAGGCTGCTCCATCGACTCTTTCTCGCTTAAATGTATAGACCTAGCTGTGTAACTTGTGGAACTGTTTATAATATTTTGTGTGAGACTGTGGCTCACCTCATTATTTGTAGTGCTAAAAAACTGTATTCAGTTTAAGTATGTATCAACAGAATTATGGTTAAATAGACAACAGTTCATATAAACTATGGAATACTATGCTGGTGTGCAAAGGAAGGTGTATATATCAACAGGGAATTGTATCTGTTACACCAATATCAAGCTTAATGAAAAACAACATCAAATTGAAGATAATAGTGTACAGTATGGTATCATTTCCCCTTAAATTAAATCTTGTTGTGTGTTTATTACCTTATAATGTCACCAAAAGGCACATGTGGGGGTTCTGGCTGCTCGCCACTCAAAAGCCCATAAGCAGGCCAGGTTGGTAGAAAGAAACGTTTGCTTTATTTCAGATGCTGGCAACTGAGGGTGGGTGGCAGACATCTGTCCCAATGCTGACTCCCCCACCCCAACAAGCAGGGGTGAGAGGTTTCACAGATAGAATTGGGGAGGGGGTAGGTTACATGCAGAAACATCACCTCCATCATCTTCATAACAGTCATCTTCAGCTGGCATCGGTGGTCTGACCAGCATCATCTTGTTGATTTAGGTATAGTTTATCTTCAGTTCTGAGGTGCACTTGTTCCCATTTCTTTGGGGTCCATTCTCAGAATTGTGGCAGCTCACATCCTGGGTACAGTCTGATCATCAGGTAGTTAACTTTTCCACCTGGTATTTTGGTGTCTATAAGACAGCTCCCAGGATGTGCCACAGAATATTATCTATAACCCTCGAGAAAGAACTGAAGTCCTTGACTGTGCTTAATGACTGCGTTATTATTCTTTAGTCTCCTTTGGCTGTTTTCCTTTGTTTCCACATTTCTCTGATCAAACTTATTCTTTGACTAAAGTTTTCCACAGGCAAAAGGCATGTGGAGGACACAGTGGGCGGCAAGGACCACATGGACCTACTTCGTTTCAGTAAGATGTCTGAAATAGAAGTCTGGAGGTGAATTTTCCAAATTGCCTCCTTTGGGGAAAGGGATGGACTATGGTTGAAGGAGAGAGCCTCTCAACTTTTGCTTTATTTCTTTATTGTTTCTTCTTTCTTGGCTGCACCGCGTCTTAGCTGTGGCCCATGGGATCTCTAGTTGCAGCCTGCAGACTCTTCATGGCAGCACGTGGGATCTGGTTTCCTGACCGGGGGTTCAGCAGGGCCTGCTGCACTGAGAGCGTGGAGTCTCGGCCACTGGACCACCAGGGAAGCCCCCTTATATTGTTTTCTCTCATGGGAAGACGTCTTATTTAATGACAATTAAAGGTTAAAACACGTTCTTAAGTGTACTCTTAAGTGCTTGTAAGTGTCCTTAAGCGTTTTTAAGGACTCTTGCCATCTGTTATGAGCTCAGTGGGTGAGGATGGCTTACCACAGCAAAAGAGGGCAGAGAGCAGGGTCTGGATGAGCTCTCGGGCTTACCTTTGCTAATGGAGGGCTGGGATGAGGCGGGTGTTGTTGCACTGATAGGGCTGAGAAGATGCATTAACATAGCCAACACCTAGAGTCAGGTACTCAGGGACAACGGGGAATGGTGACGGTACGAGGTGAGCAACCACAGTCCGTGGTCCCCAGAGAGGTACAGGGTATCCTCAACCCCGGGTGGCTGGCTAGGAGTGTGGACAGGAATGTGCTTGGCAGCAGGATCAGAGGCTTAACCACAAGCCGCAGCGGTGAAGGATGGGCCTCAGCCCTTAGGGTGGAGCAAAGGGAGGTGACGGGACAAAATGAGAACCTTTGGAGGACACACAGACTTGAGTCAGGGGGAAAGACAGGACCACAGCCATGGACCTGTGAAGGAAGAGGCAGACCAGCTTTAGTACAGAGATAAGTGATCTGCTCACTTAGAGCATGGCCGCCGAGCAGCGGTGGGCAGTGGGGAGAACCAAGGCCACACGGGAGGGCCAGGTGTGCTGAGCTCCGGATAAGAAGACTGGAGAGCGGGATCGTGGGTAAGTGAGACTGCCGTTCCAGGTAACTGGGAAGGTGCTAAGGACTGTAGCCTCACGGTTGGCTCTTCAAAGAGGCACTTCAGAATGTGTTTGATCTTTGTTGTGGCTCTAAAAAGGAATCCACAATAGCGATGAAATGCTAAAAATAGTATTGACTCAACGTGAAGGCTGCTAGAGTTTCTGATAGCATTCCTCAGAATAGACTTCTTACTGCAAGGGTCATTAAGAATTGAGAGTCTGGTTACAGTAACACACACCTCCACATTAAGTCCATTCATCTTGACAGCTCTGTTTCCTGAACTTTCCTGAAGCCAGTATCTGCTTATGGTTGATGGAGTGGCAGGCAAAAGGATGAGACGCCAGTGCTGCCTTAGATTTATGACCTCCTTTTTCACTCAAGGTAAAAACTTCAGCATTTTGAACACTACATTTTTATCCGATGCACGGGACTAGATTAAATGTTGAACTACATGACAGATGAAGGTGGAATTAATTAATGTCAGGTCTCATATAAATTGCTCATGATGAGAAACAATGAAATTAAGGTAAGTAGATGTCATACATCATCATTTCTCTTCATTTAACCAGCGTAGAGGTAGACTAGGAGGATGACACATTGCATACATGAGAAAAATGGGCAGAGCTGATAATAAAGTCACATTCATTTCCTTTTCAGAGTAGTCAGGAGTGGTTCTCATGAAACTCAAATTCATATTTAATGTACAAACTAGCTCCATGCTTTCATTTCAAAGAAATCTGGCTTGTTTTATTTGGCAATAATATAACCTTTTATTTAAGCAATGAATATTTGCAGGGAAAGTTGGGAGAAAGTTTCCATGGCTGAAATAGTAAAGCTAACCCCTTGCTAGTTAAGTCGTGGATAGGATGTGTGCAGGCTTGCTTAGTCACCTCAGTCGTGTCCAAATCTGTGCGACCCTATGGACTGTTGCCCTCCAGGCTCCTTTGTCCATGGGATTCTCCAGACAAGAGTACTGGAGTGGGTTGCCATGCCCTCCTCCAGGGGATCTTCCTGCCCTAGGGGTCGAACTTGCGGTTCTTACATCTCCTGCATTGGCAGGCAGGTTCTTTACCGCTAGTGCCACCTGGGAAGCTCCCTTGGATCAGATGTGTTCCCTTTAAGTCTGGCACACATGTCAGCAGAAAACATCTGGCATTTTTCCAACTTTGCTTTCAGAAGTCAAACCCAGGCCTTTTCCTGGAAGGCTGGCGTCAGGTCTGACGATGGAGTCTACAGTTGTTTCCCAGTCGCTATCTCCTGGATCTCTGCACAGAATGTGTTGTGTGTGCTTAGTCACTCAGTCGTGTCTAAGTCTTTGTGACCCCATGGACTGTAGCCCACCAGGCTTCTCTGTCCTTGGGGATTCTCCAGGTAGGAATACTGGAGTGGGTTGCCATGCCCTTCTCCAGGGGATCTCCAAACCCAGAACTCCCACATTGCAGGCAGATTCTTTATCATCTGAGCCACCAAGGGAGCCGAAGAATAACAGAATGGGTAGCCTAGCCCTTCTCCAGGGAATCTTCCAGACCCAAGAATCGAACCAGGGTCTCCTGCATTGCAGGCGGATTCTTAGCCAGTCGAGCTACCAGGGAAGCCTACACAGAATGGGTACTCAGGGGCAGGCTTAAAGTAGGGGAGGCTCCTGCTGCAGAGTGGCTCCAGGGACAGAGTATCACGTGTATGAGAGAGGAGCAGTTACCTCAAACCACAAAACCTAGTGTGCTGTTAATAATGGTGTCACCAACTCATATGCATCTGAAGTATTTTTAATATTCATTAAACAAGAATATATCTTCTAGGCCTGGTGTCGGGTGCTGAGGATATCGAGGTGATTAAGTCAAAGTTCCTGCCTTGGAGAAATTAATAGTCAGGGAGATAGATGTCTAACCAAGTAATGTGGGAAGTTCAATAACAGAAAGGACAACCAGCTATAGGAATTACATGCTTGTGGGAATTAGAGAGACTGGCAGTGCTCAGAGTAGATAGGTCACAGGTCAGAGGGATGTGGGTGAGAGGCAGATGAAGATTCAAAGCTAAAGGCGAAGGCATGGATGCCTGAAACGTATAGTCTGATTTTTTTTTTTTAATCAGATGGTCAAAGGTTGAAAATGTATGTGATCCTGTGTGGGCAGGAAACAAACCCTGTCATGTGTTGTTGGAGTGTCAATTGGCCTGAGCCCTACTGAGGACAACCTGGCAGATCACTCATGATTGCAAATGCACCTCTGTGTAATCTAGCAATTCCTCTTTTAGGAAGTTGTGCTAGAGATACATTCATCCTTGTGTAAAACACACTAGGTTAATTGTGGCAACATACCTTGGGGTAGTCAAAGATTGGAAACACCTTAAAAGTATGTCACAGGGCACTGGGAAAAGAAACATCAGTGCTATAGTATGGTGCCATAAAAAAATGACACGGCTCCTTGTAATTTAACATGGAACAATCTCCAAGACATTTTACAAAGGAAAAGTACAAGGTCCAGAATAGCAGGTAAGGAAGATGACTATTTGTGTGAATAAAGTGGACAGAATAAAATAAAGAATAAATAGAAATAATTGAGAGGGTAACAGGCAGTAAGGGAAAGGGTCTCCAAACTGAGGAAATAGGCTGCAAGTGTCAGACATTGTTTATCTCTTTCTTAAGCAGCAGGAGGGGAAAAACTACAGGTGTCAGATTTTTTTCCCTTCTCTATACAAATTTAAAAGGAAATTTCTTCTAAAATTCTGTGTTGCCATGATGACACCTGGTTCCACCTAAACTTAATTTTTCTCAAACCTTGAGCTAACTAATGCATTTTTCTTCAGTTCACTTCGGTCGCTCAGTCGTGTCTGACTCTTTGTGACCCCGTGGACTGCAGCACACTAGGCTTCCCTGTCCATCACCAACTCCTGGAACTTACTCACATGTCCATTGAGTTGGTGATGCCATCCAACCATCTCATCCTCTGTCCTCAGCTTCTCCTCCTGCCTTCAATCTTCCCCAGCATCAGGGTCTTCTCAAATTAGTTCTTTGCATCAAGTGGCCAAAGTATTGGAGTTTCAGCTTCAGCATCAACACTTCCAGTGAATAGTCAGGATTGATTTCCTTTAGGATGGACTGGTTGGATCTTCTTGCAGTCCAAGGGACTCTCAAGAGTCTTCTCCAACACCACAGTTCAAAAGCATCAATTCTTCAGGGCTTAGCTTTCTTTATAGTCCAACTCTCACATCCATATATGACTACTGGAAAAACGATAGCTTTGACTAGATGGACTTTTGCTGGCAAAGTAATGCCTCTGCTTTTTAATATGCTGTCTAGGTTGGTCATAACTTTTCTTCCAATAAGCAAATGTCTTTTTATTTCATGGCTGCAGTCACCATCTGCAGTGAATTTTGGAGCTCAAGAATATAAAGTCTATCACTGTTTCCATTGTTTCCCCATCTATTTGCCATGAAGTGATGGGACCAGATGCCATGATCTTAGTTTTCTGAATGTTGAGTTTTTAAACCAACGTTTTCACTCTCCTCTTTCACTTTCATCAAGAAGCTTTTTAGTTCTTCTTTGCTTTCAGCCATAAGGGGTGTGTCATCTGCATATCTGAGGTTATTGATGTTCCTCCTGGATATCTTGATTCCAGCTTGTGCTGAAGGAGGAAACAGACAGAACAGGCTCCATCTTGAAAGCAGGACTCCATCTTGGGCTGGACTGTGGACTTTGAGCTATGTGCCCGGTATCTATGGAAATGACATACCAACTGGGAAACCAGACCCCCCAGACGGAAGAGACCCAGGACTTGCATCTAGACTGTGTAACCGAATAGAATCATGCATTCTATTATATTCTTTTCCTTTGTTTAGACTAGTTTCAGGGAATTTGGGGAGGTGGGTTTGGGCACTTACACTTAGAATATATAAGGTTTTCACAAAAACTGATCAGGGTCCTTGGCTAGGAGGAGACTCTGCCTTGGGCCCACTGGTGTAATAAACTGCATTCCACTATCTGCCTTGTCCTTCTGAATGAGTTTGTTTCCCAGAACGCAAGGCTACAACAAGCCACACTTGATGAAGCCACGCTTCATCAAGCCCAGCATTTCTCATGATGTACTCTGCATAGAAGTTAAATAAGCAGGGTGACAATATACAGCCTTGACATACTCCTTTTCCGATTTGGACCAGTCTGTTGTTCCATGTCCAGTTCTAACTATTGCTTCTTGACCTGCATACAGATTTCTCAGGAGGCACATCAGTAGTCTGGTATTTCCATCTCTTGAAGAATTTTCTACAGTTTGTTGTGATCCATGCAGTCAAAGTCAATAAAGCGGAAGTAGATGTTCTTCTGGAACTCTCTTGCTTTTTTGATGATCCAACGGATGTTGGCAATTTGATCTCTGGTCCCTCTGCCTTTTCTAAATCCAGCTTGAAAAGCTGGAAGTTCAACGGTTCACACTGAAGCCTGACTTGGAGAATTTTGAGCATCCATTTTGCTAGCTTGTGAGATGAGTAAAATTGTGCGCTAGTTTGAGCATTCTTTGGCATTGCCTTTCTTGGCGATTAGAATGAAAACTGACATTTTCCAGTCCCATGGTCACTTCTGAGTTTTCCAAATTTGCTGGCATATTGAGTGTAGTACTTTCCCAGCATCATCTTTTAGGATTTGAAATAGCTCAACTGGAATTCCATCACCTCCATTAGCTTTGTCCGTAGTGATGCTTCCTAAGGTACACTTGACTTCGAATTCCAAGATGTCTGGCTCTAGGTGAGTGATCAAACCATTGTGGTTATCTGGGTCAAGAAGATCTTTTTTGTATAGTTCTTTTGTATAGTTTTTCTTAAGCTATGTTAATGAACTACCCTCGACTCTCTTCAAGTGTTCTGCCTAAGACTCAGAACTGACTTGACAAACCGATATGTTTTATTCATGCGCAAACTCTCTTAAGCTATGTTAATAAGACTATGTATTTCCTTGGAAACCTGCCTTTCTTCAAGATCCATGTCAATCGTTTTATGGCCTGGGTTGACTCACCTTGTGCCAATGTTATCTCAAAACGCATGTTGTGGGTGAGGGGCCTGGTGCCACTCTGAGTTTTGAGACCTTTCCTCTCCCTGATTAGCAGCCTGCTGGTAGGAATATAACATACTGCTGAAGACTAGCAGGGGGGCACTCTTTCTGCCCCCTCCTGATGTCTTTTAGAAGCTGTCTTTGTCTCTTTTATACTTTAATAAAATGTTATTACACAAAATCTCTGAGCGATCAAGCCTCGTCACTGGCTCAGGATTGAATTCCTCTCCTTCAGAGGCCAAGAATCGCAGCGTCTTTCACAGCTCAGCAACAACCTTTCTTAATCAGTAATGTATGCATAAGATATCTCTGATTATGACAAGACACATAAACGTATTGAATGAGAGGAGGGAAACGGAGTCATGATACAGAAGTGGATAGGAGGATATTCATGGCATATACTTTTTAAAAATAAGTTGTTTGTTTGTTTTGGCTGCACTGGGTCATCACTGCTGTGTGAAGGCTTTCTCTAGTTGTGGCGAGTGGGGCTACTCTCTAGGGCGGCGTGCAGGCTTCCCACTGTGGTGGCTTTTTTTGTTGCAGAGAACAGGCTCTAGGCTGCACAGGCTCAGTAGCTATGGCGCATGGGCTTAGTTGCTCTGCGGCATGTGGGATCTTCCCCGACCAGGTATCGAACCCATGTCCCCTGCATTGGCAGGCAGATTCTTAACCACTGGACCACCAGCGGTGTCCATATAAATTTTTTTAAATTATTTATTTTAATTGGAGGATACTTATTTTACAATATTGTGGTGGTTTTTGCCATACATCGACATGAATCAGCCACAGGTGCACATGTGTCCCCCCAACCTGAACCTCCTTCCCACCTCCGTCCCCACCCCAGCCCTCTGGGCTGTCCCAGAACACCGGCTTTGAGTGCCCTGCTTCACGCATGGAACTTGCACTGGCCATCTATTTCACATGATACATGTTTCAATGCTATTCTCTCATATCATCCCACCCTCACTTTCTCCCACATAGTCCATATACTTTTTGAATGTAACCACACTAGCTGTCAAATATTATAAGATAAAATTTCTCTAGTTTTAATGAAATGTAACTGGCAGATAAAATTGTACATATTTAAGGTTTACAACTTGATGTTTTGACATAGATAAAGTATAATATAATAAATAGTCATCACAATCCTAAATAACTTACCTGTCATCTCACATAGTTACTATTTTTATTTTTGCAGTGAGAACACTTAAGCTGTACTCTCCTAGCAAATCTCAAGTATACAATACAGTATTGTTAACTATTGTCCCGTGCTGTACCTTAAATCTCCAGAACTTAGTCATCTTGCATAACTGAAATTTTGCACCCTTAGACCAACATCTCGCCATTCCTTCTTCCCTGCAGTCCCTGGTAACCACCATTCTGCTCTCTGGGTCTATGAATCTGACATTTAAGTTAATCACATGTGACTGAAATCATGAAATATTGCCTTTCCATGTCTGGCTTATTTCACTTAGGATAATGCCTTCCGGATTCATTTGCAACAGCAGGACTTCCTTCTTTTAAATGCTAGATAATATTTCATTGTGCATATATATCACATTTTCTTTATTCATTCATCTGTCAACAGACATTTAGCTTGTTTGAATATCTTGGCTATTGTGAATAATGGTGTAATGAACATGGGAATCCAGATACCTCTTTGCTAGCCTCATTTCATTTCCTTTGGATATGTTCACCCTTTGATAACTTTAAAGTACATGATGTGTTTAAGGATGGTCTAATAAGACTTGAATTAAGGTGTGTATGACTGTTGGGTGGGTGGAAGTATGGAAGACAAGCCAAAACATGTTGGAGGTGAAGGGCCTTTTATCCTAATTTATGAAAAAAGGCATAGTAGTGTGGTGGTGTGATGTTCAGGGCACTGGCCTTGGCAGCAGAGAGACCTTAGCTTTGGAATTCAGCTGACACTTCCTGCCTACCTGTGACCTCGAGCAATTTGTGAATGAACTTTAGCCCACATCTCTCATGTGAGGCAGTTTGTGTGACAGTGCCTGGGCCTGGGAGGCACGATCAACCCCTCTCCCTCCCTCCTTCATTCCTTTTTCCTTTTTCCTTTCTGCTGTGTTCTGGCTTCTCAGTTCTTGCACTTATATGAATGGGTCAGAGGAAGAACATGTTTGAGAAGGTCATTTTCCACTGATCCAGCTTAGCTGAGCATGGACTGAGGTAGGCTTGAAGAGGGGGCATTTAACTCCATGGTACCTGCTGCCTTTCCACATTCTTTTTCTATAATAGAAAAAAGGTAGTTACAAACTGAAACCTATTGTTTTCATTATTTTCTTCACTGTGGGACACCTTATTACAGTTTTATGCAGCTCAGGGGGAGGTCTCATAGATCGACATGGCACAGAGAAAGTGAATTGAAAATGGAATCAAATGTGAAAGGGTAATTCTGAATACAGAAGTGCTTTTGGATTAGCTCAGGCAATTCCATTTACTGTGGCTCTCACCATTAGGAAAACATCATTATTCGGTACTTTACGTCCTTCCTGGAGTGACTAAGAGGTCCAGCAAGACAGAAGACGCCAGGCAAGCATTTTATTATCACGGTAAAGAAAAGGAAAAGTGGGATTAGAATGCAATGTGCTTTCTAAGGAAGCGTGGAGACATCAGTGAAGCCAGACCCCTCGTGGTGCCAGGGCCTGAGGACAGTGAGGACAGAAGCCCTAAAACCACCCTAAGGCAGGAATAGAGGGGCTGAGAATCCCAGAGATTTAGTCGTTTATTCTGGTGGAAAGTAACATTTTGGTTCTCTACATGTTTGTAAATGAGGAACTGTCTCTGCTTCTCCTAGTTTCTTTTCATTTTTGTTTGTTTATGTATTTATTCAGCACATGTTTATTAAATGCCTGATACTATATTTGTCTAACACTGTGTAAGGCAAACAGAATACAAAGAAAAATAAGGCAGACTTCACTCCCTGTGTGAGGTGTGAGGTGAGGTGTATCCCTTCACCTCTTCCCTATCAAAATGGCATTCTTCAGAATGTCCATCAATCTCAATATCAAACACTCCACCCCCACCAAAACACACACACACAGAGCTGGTTGCTGCTGAAAGATTGGTAGTATAAAAATGAAACAGAGAAGCACCCTGTAGGGCCTTCCTGGGGACAGACATTCCCTCCCCCACCTCTGAACCCTGCCTCTTGTTTGTAGAAAAACTTTAGCCTGCTAGGCCTTCCCCAAGTTCCGAAAAGCAAATTTAATCAGAGAAGTGAGAAAGTGCAGAAGCTAAGGAAAATCATCAAGAAGACAAAATGATAATTGTTTAGCTAACAAATTCAAGAACCTTTCATTCTTCCTTATGGGCTATAGATAATATCCTGAGCATATACTGAAAACGTCCATCAGGTGGAAGAAGTGAACTGCCGCCCACCAACACACAGATCCCAGACCAGCTGGATCAAGAAGGTCAATGACTGACAGTCCCCAAACACATGATGATCTCATCACCAACCAATTAGAAGAGCGTCATCCATGAGTTGATCAGGCAACTTCTGACCCTCTCCCTCACCTTACCTTTAAAAACCCTTCCCCAAAGACCATTTGGGAGCTCAGGTCTTTTGAGCACTTGCTGCCCATGCTCTTGTTGGTGTCTTATAATCAATGTTGTGCTTCCCTTCACCACAATCAGTGTTGTCAGTAGATTGGCTTTGCTGTGCTGCTTGGGTGAGCAGACCCAAATTTAGTTTGGTAACCAAAGCACAAGGGAACTTTCCAATTTTGGGGCAGAGAAATCACCCCAGACATTGGCATGTGTGATTTTCATGCTTTGCCAAGAGAAGATGCTTTGTCAAGAAGCTAATAGTGAATCAAAAACTTAGAGTGCATGTCACGCACACCACCTTCACTATATAGCTAAACTTAGCATGATCAATAAAAGAACACACTGCACTATGTACCTCCTGATATGCTATAATAAGAAATACACATAATTTGGCTAGGAGAAAATCAGATAAATCCAGAATGTGTGATATTCTACAAGACAGCTGGCCTGGACTTTTCAAAATGACAATGTCATATGTGATAGCCACCATCCAAGTTGTCCCTCTAATAATCCTAGCTATTTGGTATTCATGCCTTTGGATAGTCCTCTCCCACACTGGCAAGAGCTGACTTGTGTAAATAATAGGATATTGCAGAATTTACTCTGTATGGCTCCCAGAGCTAGGTCTTCAAAGACATTGACTTCTGCCTTGTATCTTCTTGGTTCAGTTGCTCTGGAGGAAGCTAATCACCAAGTCATGAGAAGGACACATAAATAGTGCTTTGGAGAAGTCCATGTGGTGAGGAACTGAGACCTCTTGCCAACAGCCAAGGTCTATCTTGTCCTCCATATGAGTAAGCCGCCTTGAAAGTGACCGCCAGCCTCAAGCAAGCCTTCAGAAGGCTGCTTCCTTAGGTGACCTGTGATTGCAACCTTATGACCCACCCCAAGCTGGAACTGCACAGCTTAACTATTCTCCAGTTCCTAACCCACAGAAAGATGGGAGTTAACGTCTGTTTAGAGTTCAGCCGCTAAGTTTCGAGAGGTAGATATCTTCTCTACTTCAGTAGATAACTGATACATTGTGAAAGAAAATAAAAGGCAAAAGAATGATCCCGAATTAAAGGAGATGAAAAGAACATGACACCCAAAGGTAATGCATATGTTTTCATTGAATCCTGGCTATAGGGGTGCCAGGTGACAGCTAACAGATATTTGAAGGATAATTGGGAAAACTTGGGTAAAATTTCTGTGAAAAAGTGAAAGTTGCTCCATCATATTCAACTCTTTGCAACCCCATGGACCACCAGGCTCCTCTGTCCATGGGATTACCCAGGCAAGAATACTGGAGTGGGTTGCCATCCTGTTCTCCAGGGGATCTTCATGACCCAGGGATTGAACCTGAGTCTCCTGGATTGGAGGCAGATTCTTTACCTGAGCCACCAAGGAAGCCCCAAAATGTTTCTGAATCAGTGTCAAAACTTTGGGGTGATCGTGGTGTTGTGGTGAAATGGGTTAATGACTATTGAACTTAGGAGATACTAACTGGAGTAGGTAGGGTGAAAAGTCATGTATTTAATACCAGGTGGCGCTAGTGGTAAAGAACCCTTCTGTCCATGCAGAAGACATAAAAGACTGGAGTTTTATCCCGGTCGGGAAGATCCCCGGGAGGAGGAAATGGCAAACCACTCCATTATTCTTGCCTGGAAAATCCTATGGATGGAGGAGCCTGGCAGACTACCATTTAGGTTTATTGTACTGTTCTGCTTTTCCTCTACATTTGAATATTTTAAAACTTAAAAATTGGGAGGAAATGTGCACAGTTTGAGTTAACTTCCAAGAATTTATCCTAGTGATGAAATTGAATATAAGCACACAGATTTAACTACAGGAATTTTTATCATTATCTGTTTTGTAGTAGTCAAAGTGCAATTTTCACATGGATATTTTGGGGCTATTTTATATATTTTAGGTCTTTTTAAAATATGTCCCCCCCACAAGAATTTAAAAACTCAATTGTCAACTATCTAAACATTCAACCAGTAGAAGAATTATCAAGTTACAATCATATACAAGTTCAATACTATGGAATACTATGCCACCATCAAAAATAATGTTGAAGATGAATAGTTATTGATATTTTAAAAACCTATTGTTAAGTGAATGAAAGTCACATAATAAATCAGCAGAGATAGCATGGCCTATTTCTAGAAAATATATGTGTAGAAATACATGTGGAAGGATCATTCCTCAAGAGATTCCCCCAAGGGGTCATCTCTGAGTCATAGGAGGATGAGTATTTTTTTCCTTCTTTTCACAGTCTGCATATTTTAATTTTCTTCTATGAATATGCACTGACATAGTTACAAGGAGGGGGGTTATCATTGATTCAAAATGATGGAGGTGCTGTTTCATCTGGGAATCATATACTTCTATGTAAACTGGCTGGTACCCTCACAAGAAAAATCAAATTAACCCCTTTCATGTAGACAGCATGAATTATACAGATGATGTGAATCTTGGACAGGTTAGAAAGAGCCACTGTTTTCCCCAAACCTTAATATACAGCTGGATCCTAAGCAACCGTCACGAGGCGAATTTCGTTTCTGTCTTTAATCTGGACAGCCCGCCGCAAAGGTGACCTGTCGTCTCTCCTGGGCCCTTGCCCCAGGTGCTGCTGTCCCAAGGCTCGTCTTCTGAGAGCCCCTATCGGGGTTCCTCCGGCTCCCCTACTCTCACATTCTCTGTAGCTGCTCCTGGAAGGCGCTCTTCCTGGCGTGCCCTCTCTTGGAATGACTGTGATCCCTGTCCCTGAAGCAGGAGGCTCCTCCTGGTCTTGCCCCTGCCCTTGTCAGCACTGCTGGCCTTCACTGCTGCTACCGCGTTCTTCTAAAGATTACAGGACCCTCTTTCCACCTTACTCAGAAAGGAAAAAAAAACAACCCTTTGTCCTTAAGGCTCCTACTCATACCTAGATCCCACTAGGTTTCACCCAGCTTTTTAGCCCAGGAGCTGAGATGAAAGGGCCTCTGAGTCACAGCCTTCTGGTCCCCAGGTAGAGACAGGTCAGGGGCAGGTCTCCTGGGCACCTGTAGTGCCCATCACTGCTCCCCATGGGGAGCTCGCCTTTCTATTCTGATCTGTGGCCTGAGGTCCCAGCCCCTGAGGGCACCTGCAGAGTCTCTGGCGTCAATGGCTTTGACCTCATGGGTGGAGCCCAGGCCTGAGGGCTTGAGTTGCTAAGATGCCTTCATCAGGCTTGAGTTGCTAAGATGCCTTCATGTTGGATTATCACAAGTACTGTGAGGTCAGCTCTTCCACTCTGAGAGAGGAGACACTGAACTCAGCAAGGGACTGGAGGGGCTGGTCCACGTCCTGTGCGATAGCGCCATCCACGGTGGGCCCCCAGTGAGCCTGGCTGAAGGAGGCTGGTGGGGGAGAAGGTGGGTGAGCTTTTCAGATAGACCTGGGCGCAAATCTTGATCTTGCCACTTATCAACCACGTGGTACGGGCAAGTTATCCAAAATCTTGCTTTTCTGAGTCTTAAAGTTTCCTTATCAGTAGAATGGAAATAAAAAATATTTAGCAAATTGAATTGTGAAGATTAGAGTACTGAAAAACAGTAGGTACTCAATAAACTTTAATTTTCTCTGCTTAGTCCAGAGTTCTGGCCACACTGTGCAATTTCCCTTAGTAGAAACTCCTCTAAGTCTGGAGAATAGCACTCCTATTTTTTATATAGTTTTATTTAATTTTCTTTTTTGGCTGCACCACACAGCTTACCAGGGATCAAAGCAGCACCCCCTGCAATGGAAGTGCAGAATCTTAACACTAGACTGCCAGGGACTTCCCAGTACTCTTATTTTTGATGATACAGATTAATGGCAGAAAAGGAAAGTTCCTGGCTGTAAAACGCAGTCACAGTTCGAGTTCCTATGAAAGGCTCCTTGATTCTAGCATGAGCATATGCTGCGGAGACTTGCCCGAGGTGGAAGCCGGGAGCCCAGCTGCGAGGACCATTACTTAGCTGCACAGCCCAGCTGTGGGATGTCAAGAGTTGAGGCCAGGCCGCCTTTGAAGCAGGGGTTGGCTTGTCATCTATCAGGCAATAGCTAAAGGCAAGTGGGGATCCAACGGGTTTGCCATCCCTTCCAGGTTCTGGGAGCACTGTCAACATCAGTATTAAATATCTGTGCATTTGCATAGATTATTTCCCAAGCAGAATTCAGAGAGCCCCCCTGCCCTGCCTGTGGGGATCTGGGGGGTCTGAAGGCTCTTCAAGATGTGCTGGCTGTGGGATGGGCAGGCGGGTCAGGGGGCCGTGCAGGTTGATAGACCCGCTGAGGTCTGTGGCTTTCCCCCTTCCTAGGTGGAGATGACATGGGCAGGCTGTTGGCTAGCCTGCAGCGACCCGGCCTTGGGCTCCACTTGCTGTGGGACAGGGTGTGGGGCGCAGAGGCAGTCACTAGATGCAGCCTTGGGTGGGCTTCTGAGTCAGAGTCAAGACGACAGTCAGAGACTAGTACATAAATCAGATGAGAAGAGATGAGGAGTCAAGCAAGCAAGCAGGTAAGGGATTTCAGAGAACTGACTGTCACAGGGGGTCGAGGTTCAGTGAGCTTGGAGAAGTTGAGCCAGGATTGCAGGACGGACTTACTGCTTTTTTATGGGGTGTCTGTGACCACTGGCATTGATCAGGCATGGCCAGTTATGGGACCAACAGGAGACAGCATTATTCATTTTGATGGAAAAAGCATTCACATATTGAATTATGGGGAAGTTGTTCTGGCTTATACATGATTTAACTTGAACTTTAGGCCAACCAGAACAGTCTGTTTGTGGCCCATTAAATATATACTGTACATCTGCTGTAACCATGAAAGAATAGAAAGCATTTACAAAATAGGAATGGAGTAACTGTGGTTCAGGTTTTTAAAAAGGAGCTAGGTGGATATAGTTTCAGACACATTTCTGCATCACTGAGAACATGAATTTTCTGAATTATGTCGGACTCAAGGATGCCACCAGGCAGCCATTCTCAAAGCAATATCTGTTAGCAAATGCCAGTGGCAACCATATGGTTTCAAGTTCTCTGCTTGGAACTGTGCAGCCATTTTGGACCCCAATCAATCCTCGTTTGACAGGCGCCCTTACTTCTCACCAGCCTCAGCCCTAATTCCTGACAGCTTGTGTCATTCACGGGTTCTGCCTCCATAAGCCCCCCCTATTTTTTAGTCTGGTGGAACACAATTCAATTGCTCCTTGAATCTGTGTCTCCGAGGCCACAATCTTCAGTTGGGCTCAAATAAAACTATTTTCAACTCTTATTACAGACTGTTTATTGCTTCCATCAACAACTTTTACGTGACTACTGTGGTGCCTGACATGTGGTAGCTACTCACCAAATCCTGCTGAACAAATGGGGCCAAAAAATAGAGGCCAAATTTTTGTTTTTCCTCAGAGCCAGGGAAGGGGGTTTGTGGGAAATGCTTCCCTCTCCTGCCTCTTTAGGCATAAGACTTCGAGAGACTCTTCTCACCTTCTATGGATTGGGAGCTGTCATAAAACTTTCCAGATAAAATATTAACCCAGTATCTCTCTGGCCCTCACCAAGAGTAAGTCCTACCTCTGAATTCTGAGGAGAACCAGATCTATCCTGGGATGTGCTCAAAGCAGCGATGAGAAGAACTGAGGAAAGCGAGAATGAGCGAGAGTCAGTTAAGCGAATCCTTTCCATGAGCTGCTCTGGGGGCTGTAAATGACTGCAGTGGGACCCATGGGGTCCACAGCTGGGAGGCTGCCAGGCAGAGACTCCCAGGGGAGGATAACCACCAGCTTGTGTTGCTGGGGCAGTGCCGGGTCACAGAACGGACTTATGGGATGTTTGCTTTTTGAGTGAAAACTACCAGTTTCTTTACAAGATCTGCTTTGGCTAAAAGGTTTGCATAAAGTGAACTTGTCAGAACTCGGTGCAGAGAGGTTTGGAGAGAGAGCTACGCCCATGGCTTTCTCTCCCTGAAATTTGGCAAGTTGTTTTGTTGTATTTACTTAATTATTCTTTTTAACCAAATCTGAACTATAAAATAAAGCCATCTTATTTTACTAGATATGATTCATCTCTCCAGCCTGCCTAATGTTTTCTGATCTTAATTATGCAATCAAATATATTTGACATTTATTGAGTAGCTACTCTATGCCAAGTGCTGTATATATTGCCTTTAATGTTTATAACAAACCTAAGGGTAAGTATTATTAACTTAAAGGTTGCAAAACGAAGGCTCATCAGTGACTTGCCCATGACAACACTCTAAAATGTGGGCAGAGGCAGAATTTGAAGCCAGCGTTTTTTCATCCCAATCTGTGCCTTGTTCGGTTTTGATGTACTGTGTTCTAGGCCTTGTCTGATTATAATCTACTGCATTAGCAACTTTGATGAAGATGCTATCTAGGTCTTTACACAAGTCACTGATAAAGATGTTGAGCCTATGGCCACGGCCTGGGTCCATGCATAAGCCCTGCCACTCTCAAATTCCCTCTGGGTCACCTTCTTGAGGGGCAAGCATTCTAAATTTCCCTGGAGCTTTGCTGTTACTAGACCAGAAGGGCATCATGAAGGGCATTACCTCAGGTAAGGCCTTGCCCAAACAGAGGTACCTGTGCTCCCTACCTTCTGTGGAGTCCTTTCCCAGGCTCACAGGTGCAGGTCCTTGCACCAAGGCCATGAGGCAGTCCAGAACCAAGGTCACCTCTGGAACTGACTGAGCCCCATTGTAACTGTGGCCCAAATCCCCCCTGGTCCCTACCAGCCAGCTTCCTGACCCAAATCAGGCAAAATTGCCCGATTTTGTTCACCCGAGAGTGCCCTAACCAATCACCTAAAGCCATCCTTCCAGCAGGAATTTTCTTTTGTCTTGGGGCTATAAAAATTGGCTACTAACCCACCAAAAGATCGGGTCTCCTTTGAACCACATGCTGTTCTAATAGTGGGCTCTCACTGGCCTGCCAGGAGGCAGCGCCCTTATTGTCCCTGCTCTTTGTTCTTAATAAACTCTCTCCCTTCTGAAATGCTCTGTGTGTGGAATTTCTTTTTCAACTCCTGTTCGGACTTCCATGATACCTTCCTCATCTATTTGTTCAATCTAAATCTTTATTATTAAGAAAGGAAATTTGATTTGCCCACCAAGATTTGTTGCTCAGAGAAGCCATGATGGAACGTATGGTCATGGTTTTCTCTACCAGATTCATGTTTTCCCTAGCCTCCTTTCTCATTCTCTTCTCTTCCTGCTGCCTTTATCTTGTCTTACTAAGGATTTAGAAGTGTCTTATACAGAAAATATATAGTACAATGACAGAGCACAAATAAGCATGATAAAACAGGACCAAGGAGTTTTAAATCAGAATAGAAAGGCTGACCAAAGACAGAAAATAGAATCTAATTACGCAGACTGTAAATGTGTTCATGGTTGATATGGTAGAGCCTAAAACTGGCTCCTGGGTTTCCCCTGTGGCTCAGCTGGTAAAGAATCTGCCTGCAATGTGGGAGACCTGGGTTCAATACCTGGGTTGGGAAGATCTCCTGGAGAAGGGAAAGGCTACCCACTCCAGCATTCTGGCCTAGAGAATTCCATGGACTGTTTAGTGAGCCTGAATATTCATTGGAAGGACTGATGCTGAAGCTGAAACTCCAATACTTTGGCTGCCTGATGCAAAGAACTGATTCATTTAAAAAGACCCTGATGATGGGAAAGATTGAAGGTGGGAGGAGAAGGGGATGACAGAGGATGAGATGGTTTGATGGTATCACCAACTCAATGGACATGAGTTTGTGTAAGCTCCAGGAGTTGGTGATGGGCAGGGAAGCCTGGCGTGCTGCAGTCCATGGGGTTGCAAAGAGTCGGACATGACTGAGCGATTGAACTGAACTGAACTGAAAACTGGCTCCTAGGAGATGGCAGCAAAATTTGAGACAGTACACTACATGTGCACATGCATAATTAGTTGCTCAGTCGTGTCTGACTCTTTGTGACCCAATGGACTGTAGCCAGGCTCTTCTGTCCATGGGATTATCCTGGCAAGAATGCTGTGGAGTAAGTTTCCATTTCCTTCTCCAGGGGATCTTCCCGACCCAGGGATCCAACTTGAATCTCCTGTGGCTCTTACACTGGTAGTTGGATTCTTTACCACTGAATAATTCTTATCAATACACTGTATAATTCTCATCAAAATTGAAAAAAAAGTTCATGCTAGTTACTGAGAAGGAAAAAAAGCTCTGTTTACTATTGAGTTCTAAAAAAAATTCATATCCTCTTTTATTAAGAGTGCCCAAAGCAAATTTATATACCTCACAGTCAACTCCTCCCAAAATCTTGCTTCAAATTGACCTGTCAGACAGAGCCTTGCAAAATCCACTTTCTTTCTCTTTATAAAAACCATAATTAATTCAACTCTGGTTTCTAGTACTTTCAACAGCATCTATAAGTGACTGCTGAGGCTTCCAACACAGCTTAAAATCAAGGGAGATACTTCCTAGGAAATAAAAAGGGATAGACTCGTCATACTGAAAAAGATTGCATGCATGGGATATACATGCATTTGATGAATTTGAATTTGAGTATGTTGAATTCAAGGATAAGTTCAAACTTAAACCAGACTTTGAAAATGTTAAAAAGAAACTATGTTACTATGATATTTCATAGGGAAAATAATTTTGTTGAAGTAAATATTTGGAGAATCCAACTGTTAGATTCTCCGCAAATGAGAAAGTGAGGAAATATTTGCCTTTTTGTGATCACAGGAGCACAATGAAAAAGTAGCACCATCGGGGATTAGGCAATAAAGCTCTTACTTAAGAAACAATGAGCCATATAATTTCACTTATACATGAAACATAAACAAAACCAAAATGTAAACAAAAAACCAAGAACAAACCAACTGAACAAAGCAGACACATAGATACAGAGAACAGAGCAGGGGTAACCAGAGGGGAAGGGAGCGGAGGGATAAAGGAATGGTAAAGGGGACAGCGGAATGGTGACGGAGGGAAGTTGAACTGTTGGTGGTGAACACGCTGCAGTACACACAGACGCTGAGATACAGCATGGCACACATGAAACTTCGCCATGTCTACTGAGTTGGTGATGGACAGGGAGGCCTGGCGTGCTGCGGTTCATGGGGTCGCAAAGAGTCGGACACGGCTGAGCGACTGAACCGAACCGAACTGCTTTTCTAAGTGTGAAACGTAACATATGGAAACAGTGCATAAACTAGAGGATGTAAGGGTGATCTAGTGATAATTATAAAGCAAAAACTCATGTATCTGCCGCTGGAGTCACTGGAGGCTCTATGTATGCCCAGTCAGTTGTGTCTGACTCTTTGTGACCCTTTGGACTGTAGCCCACCAGGCTCCTCTGGCCATGGAATTTTACAGGCAAGCCTACTGGAGTGGGTTGCCGTTTCCTCCTGCAGGGAACCTTCTAGACCCAGGGACTGAACCCGTGTCTCCTGCATTGCAGTCGAATTCTTTACCCACTGAGCCACGAGGAAAGCCCCATTATAAAGTAAAAACTCATATACCTGCCACTCTAGTTAAGAAAGATAATATTGTCAGTATTTATTCCAGAAGCCCTCTTGTGGTTCAACACAGACCTCTCCACCCAGCAAATTAATCACTACTCCGAATTGGGTCATAATCATTTTCATGCTTTTCTTTATCGTTTTACGACCAATGTATATAACCTAAATAAACAGTCAGTTTTGCCTTTGAATTTGATATAAAGGAATCATACATGTGTCTTTTCTCTTATGTCACAAACAGCCGTGTATCCTGGTGCATATGTATGCACGTTTTGCAAGAGAATGTTACCAGGAGTGGGGCATCTTCAAATTCACTAACACTCCGTCGTTTTTCAAAGTGGTGGTACCCACTTATACTCCCTCTCCTGGCCACTGTTAGGTAGTGCAAGATGTTTCACATTTTGCCAGAGGATATGCAGTGTTTTGTTCCTAATTTGTATTTTCCTGATGGCAGATATGTTTAACGCTATTTCATATGCTTATTGTGCATTCGGGTCTCTTCTTTCCAAAAGTACCTGTTCAAAAATTTTGTCTATTTTTCTATGGGGTTATTCTCTCTCTTTACTTATTGATTTTAAGAGCTTGCCATATATTCTGGATTCTACTATTTTGTTGATTTTATGTGATATGAATGCCTTTCTATTCTTTGATTTGCCTTTTTATCCTCTTTATGATTTTTTTGAGGTACAGAAGTTCTTAATTTAACATGATCCGATGTATCAAACTTTTCCTCTGTTACTACTTTTTTCTTTTTTAACCTTTTACCTTTTGAAAGAATCATACTCTATTGTTTATAATCTCACCTCCCACATGGAATTGACTTTGTGTATAAAGGAGGTACAAGGGAGCAATGCAATTTCATTTTTATCCATATTAATATAGACTTGTCTCAGATTCACTTCTTCTGAAAATTACTGAGTCCAAGTTCACACTGCTCACTCCACAACTGGCTAATCAACCAAGAAACAAGTTATTGGGACAAGGAATGGTGATTTTCAGAAATCCAGCAAACCAAGAAGATGGTAAACTAAAGCCTGAAAGAACCGTCTTGCTCAGGTTTGGCTGCTGTTTTTTTTGTTTTTAATAGAACAAAGAAAGAAGGGGTTAAGGAGTAAAGTTAAAAAGGCAGTAAGTTGTTGCAAATATTTCCTGGTTCCAATCAAACTGAAGGGAGTGTGTCTCTTCTTCCCTGCAGCCATTTATAAGCAAGCCTGGTTGGAATGTTTCTTATGGTCTTAAACAAAGGTATCTTAGCTTCAACTCAGGCTTGGGAGGCAAGGTCCAGGAGACAGGCTGTTATGTATACTTTAAACCATAGACGACATGCTCTTAGCATTAACTTGTAGCAAAAGCAGTAGAATACAAAGGTTAAAGCACAAGACACAGATCCAGTATAAAGTCAAATTGGTTCTTCCCCACTATGTAAAGACTGACCCTGGTCCCTTAATCTGCACTGACTCTTCAGTCAGGTTTCTCTGCCTATATTATATTAATAGATTCTTTATATTAATAAGTTGATTCCAGGGCTCTCCACTTTGTTTCATTGATTGTTTATTTATTCCCTCAACTACACTACATTTTAAAAATTACTGTAGTTTTAAAATGAGACAATTTCTGGTAGAACAAATTCTCTACTCATTCTTGCAATTTTTATAAAAATCTTAGAATCATCTTGCTGAATACCCAAAAATGTTAGAATTTTTATTGGAATTACAAAAATCTCTACATAAATTTGGGGTAAAATTTACATTCAGCAATACTGAATCTTTGAATCTATGATCATGGTATATTACTCAATTTATTTAGGCCTGTTTTAATTTATTTTAGTAACATTAATTTCTCTGTAAGTTCTTGAATACATTTTATTAGATATTTTTTTCAAGATACTCCCTATTTTTCAAGTAAGAGGACCCAGGAAACTCTGTTCCACAGTGTCTTTTGCACATGGGGCAGATTTACCTGATGTAGGCTCCACTCACCAGATTGACCCACGTGAGATTTCAGTTTAGAAGGGAGCAGCCTGAGGAAGGTGGCCTCATGTGGGAGGCCCTGCTGGTAAGGACTCTGGCAGAATCATCCAGCTTTGAAGGGCAGCCACACGGTTGAGTTCCAGAGCGGAACTGGCATCAGTGGAGGCAGGAGTGGTTGCATTCCTCTCCTTGTCAGGGCAGTTCTGCTGCACAAGTTTATTTTCACTGTAGCGACCTGATGCAAAGAAGTGATTCATTTGAAAAGACCCTGATGCTGGGAAAGATTTAAGGCAGGAGGATAAGGGGACGATAGAGGATGAGATGGTTGGATGGCATCACCAACTCAATGGATGTGAGTTTGAGTAAGCTCCAGGAGTTGTGATGGACGGGCAGACCTGGCGTGCTGTGGTCCATGGGGTTGCAAAGAGTCGACATCACTGAGTGACTGAACTGAACTGAACTGAGAGATTTTATTTGGAGCATTCTTTCCTTAAATCTTTGTGTTAGTTTCTGCTGTATAACAAAGTGAATCAGCTCTATGTGCACATACATTCCTCCCTCTTGAGCTTCCCTCCCACCTCACATCCTACCCCTCTAGGTTGTCACAGATCACAGGGCTGAGCTCCCTATGCTATACAGCAGCTTTCTACTAGCTAACTATTTTACACATGTAGACAGCGTATTAAAGAGCAAAGACATCACTTTGCTGACAAAAGTCCCTCTAGTCAAAGCTATACTTTTTCCTGTAGTCATGTACAGATGTGAGATTTGGATCATAAAGAAGGCTGAACTTCAAAGAATTGATGCATTTGAATTGTGGTGCTGCAGAAGACTCTTGAGAGTCCCTTGGACTGCAAGGAAATCAACCTAGTCAATCCTAAAGGAAATCAACCTTGAATATTCATCAGAAGGACTGATGCTGAAGCTGAAACTCCAATACTTTGGCCACCTAGGCAAAGAACTGACTCATTGGAAAAGACCCTGATGCTGGGAAAGATTGAGGGCAGGAGGAGAAGGGGATGACAGACGATGAGGTGGTTGGATGGCATCACTGATTCAGTGGACATGAACTTGGGTGAGCTCTGGGAGATGATGAGGGACAGGGAGGCATGGTATGCTACAGTCCACGGGGTCACAAAGAGTTGGACATGACGTAGTGACTGAACAGCAACACGTTCCCATATAGCACCGGTGTATATGTCGGTGCTACTCTCCCAACTCATCCCACCTTCCCCTTCCCCCTGTGTCCATTAGCTATGTCTGTCTCTTTATTCCTGCCCTGCAGATAGGTGCATCTGTACCATTTTTCTAGATTCCATATACATGTGTTGATATACATTAATTTTTCTCCTTCTAACTTCTTCATTCTGTGTGACAGACTTTAAGTCCATCCACATCACTACAAATGACTCAATTCCATTCTTTTTTATGGCTGAGTAATATTCCATTGTGTATATATATATATATATATATATATATATACCACATCTTTTTTTCTTTTTTAAAAATTTATTTATTTTTTAATTCAAAGATAATTGCTTTACAGACTTTTGTTGTTTCCTGTCAAACCTCAACATGAATCAGCCATAGGTGTGTGTGTACATATATATATGTATATATATATACATATGTATATGTATACATATATATATATGTATATATATATACACATACATCCCCTCCCTTTTGAACCTCCCTCCCATGTCCCTCCCCATCCCACTCCTCTAGGTTGATACAGAGCCCCTGTTTGAGTTTCCTGAGCCATAAAGCAAATTCCTGTTGGCTGTCTATTTTACATATGGTAATGTAAGTTTCCATGATACTCTTTCCATACACCTTACCCTCTCCTCCACTCTCCCCATTTCCATAAGTCAGTTCACTATGTCTGTTTCTCCATTGCTGACCTGTAAATAAATTCTTCAGTACCATTTTCCTAGATTCTGTATATATGAGTTAGGATATGATATTTACCTTTCTCTTTCTGACTTACTTCACTCTGTATAATAGGCTCTAGGCTCATTCACCTCATTAGAACTGACTCAAATGCCCTCATTTATGGCACATTGTGCCATAAATGCTATGGACATCTAAGTTGCTTCCATCTTCTAGCCATTGTAAATAGTGCTCAATGAACAATGGGATACATGTGACTTTTTCAGTTTTGGTTTCCTCACGGTATAGGCCTAGGAGTGGGAATGTTGGGTCACATGGTGGTTTTATTCCTAGTTTTTTAAGGAATCTCCATACCGTCTTCCATAGTGGCTTATCAACTTACATTTTCATCAACAGTGCAAGAGGGTTCCCTTTTTTCCACACCCTCTCCAGCATTTATTTGTAGACTTATTGATGAGGGCCATTCTGACTGGTGTGAGGTGATAGCCCATTGTAGTTTTGATTTGCATTTCTCTAATAATGAGCGATATTGAGCATCTTTTCATGTGTTTGTTAGCCATCTGTATGTCTTTTTTGGAGAATTGTCTGTTTAGGTCTTTTTCCCACTTTTTGACTGGGTTGTTTGTTTTTCTGGTATGGAGTTGTATGAGCTACTTGTATATTTTGGAAATTAATCCTTTGTCAGTTGTTTCATTTGCAATTATTTTCTCCCATTCTGAGGGTTGTCTTTTCACCTTGCTTATAGTTTCCTTTGCTATGCAAAAGTTTTTAAATGTAACCACTTGTTTACTTTTGTTTTTATTTCCATTATTCTAAGAGGTGGGTCATAGAGCATCTTGCTTTGATTTATGTCATCAAGTGTTCTGCCTATGTTTTCCTCTAAGAGTTTAATAGTTTCTGGTCTTACATTTAGGTCTTTAACCCATTTTGAGTTTATCTTTGTGTATGGTGTTAGGGAGTGTTCTAATTTCATTCTTCTATGTGTAGCTGTCCAGTTTTCCCAGCACCACTTATGAAAGAGTCTGTCTTTGCCCCATTGTGTATTCTTGCCTTCTTTCAAAAATAAGGTAGCCATAGGTGCAGTGGGTTTATTTCTGGGCTTTCTATCTTGCTCCATTGGTCTGTATTTCTGTTTTTGTGCCAGTATCATACCATTTTGACAACTGTAGCTTTGTAGTATAATCTGAAGTCAGGAAGGTTGATTCCTCTAACTCCATTCTTCTTTCTCAAGATTGTTTTGGCTATTCAGCACTTTTTGTGTTTCCATATGAATTGTGAAATTTTTTGTTCTAGTTCTGTGAAAAATACCATTGGTAATTTGATAGGGATCATATTGAATCTTTAGATTGCTTTTGGCAGAATAGTCATTTTCACAATATTGATTCTTCCTACCCAGGAGCATGGAATACCTCTCCATTTGTTTATGTCGACTTTGATTTCTTTCATTGTGTCTTATAATTTTCTGTGTACAGTTCTTTTGTCTCTTTAGGTAAATTTACTCCTAGATATTTCATTATTTTTGTTGCAATGGTGAATGAATGGGATTGATTCCTTAATTTCTCTTTCTGATTTTTCATTGTTAGTATATAGAAATGCAAGTGCTTTCTGTGTATTGATTTTATATCCTGCGACTTTGCTAAATTCACTGACTAGCTCTTGTAATTTTCTGATACTATCTTTAGGGTTTTCTATGTATAGTATTATGTCATCTGCAAACAGTGAGAGCTTTACTTCTTTTCCAATTTGGATTCCTTTTATTTCTTTTTCTTCTCTGATTGCTGTAGCTAGGACTTCCAGAACTATGTTGATTAATAGTGGTGAAAGTGGACACCCTTGTCTTGTTCCTGATCTTAGGGGGGAATGCTTTCAGGTTTTCCACCATTGAGAATAATGTTTGCTGTAGGCTTATCTGAAGAAGGAAATGGCAACCCACTCCAGTACTCTTGCTGGGAAAATCCCGTGGATGGAGGAGCCTGGTAGGCTACAGTCCATGGGGTCGCAAAGAGTTGGACATGACTGAGCAACTTCACTCACTCACTCACTCACTATCACATATGGCCTTTACTATGTTGAGGTAGGTTCCTTCTATGCCCATTTTTTGAAGAGTTTTAATCATAAATGGGTGCCGAATTTTGTCAAAGGCTTTTTCTGCATCCATTGAGATTATCATATGACTTTTTATCTTTCAACTTGTTAATATAGTGTATAACATTGATTGATTTGCATATATTAAAGAATTCTTGCATCCCTGGAATTAAACCAACTTGATCATGGTGTATGAGCTTTTTGATGTGTTGCTGAATTCTGCTTGCTAAAATTTTATTAAGGATTTTTGCATCTATGTTTGTCAGTGATATTGGGTATTGGCCTGTAGTTTTCTTTTTTGTGTGTTGTCTTTGTCTGGCTTTGGTATCAGAGTGATGGTGGCCTCGTGGAATGAGTTTGAAAGTGTTCTTTCCTCTGCAAATTTTTTGAAAGAGTTTTAGAAGGATAGGCATTAGCTCTTCTCTAAATGTTTGATAGGATTCTCCTGTGAAGTCATCTGGTCCTGGGCTTTTGTTTTTTGGGAGATCTTTGATCATAGCTTCAATTTCAGTGCTTGTAATTAGGTTGTTCATAATTTCTATTTCTTCCTAGTTCAGTCTTGGCAGATTGAAATTTTCTAAGAATCTGTCCATTTCTACCAGGTTATCCATTTTATTGTCATACAGTTGTTCATAATAGTCTCTTATAATCCTTTGTATTTCTGCATTGTCTAGTGTAACCTCTCCTTTTTAATTTCTAATTTTGTTGATTTGATTCTTCTCTCTTTTGTTCTTGATGAGTCTGGCTAAAGGTTTGTCTATTCTGTTTACCTTCTCAAAGAACCAGCTTTTAGTGTTATTAATCTTCACTACTGTTTCTTTCATTTCTTTTTCATTAATTTCTGCTCAGATCTTTATGATTTCTTTCTTTCTACTAATTTTGGGGTTTTTTTTTTGTTGTTGTTGTTTTTGTTTTTCCAGTTGTTTTAGGTGTAAAGTTAGGTTGTCTATTTGATGTTTTTCTTGTTTCTTGATGTAGGATTGTATTGCTATAAACTTCCCTCTTAGAACTGCTTTTGCTGCATCCCATAGGTTTGGAGTTGTCATGTTTTCATTGTCATTTGTTTCTAGAAATTTTTTGATTTCCCTTTTGATTTTTTCAGTAACCTGTTGGTTATGTAGAAGTGTGCTGTTTAATCTCCATGCATTTGTCTTTTCTACATTTTTTTTCTTGTAATTGGTATCTAGTCTCATAGCATTGTGCTCAGAGAAGATGCATTATACGATTTCAATTTTCTTAAATTTACTGAGGTTTGAATTGTGACTCAAGATGTGGTCTATCTTGGAGAATGTTCCATGTGCACTTGAGAAGAAGGTGCATTCTTCTGCATTTGGGTGGAATGTCCTGAAGATATCAGTGAGATTCATCTCATGTAATGTATCATTTAAAACTTGTGTTTCCTTATTAATTTTCTGTTTTGATGATCTGCCCATTGGTGTAAGTGGGGTGTTAAAGTCTAATTATTGTTGTGTTACTACTATTGTGTACCTACTATTATTGTGTTACTGTCTGACAGTAACTCCTTTTATGTCTGTTTGTGTTCGTCTTGTGTATTGAGGTGTTTCTATGTAGGGTGCATTGATATTTACAATTGTTATATCTTCCTTCTGGACTGATCCCTTGATTATTATGCAGTGTCCTTCCTTATCTCTTGTAATCTTCTTTATTTTAAGGTCTATTTTGTCTGATCTGAGGATTGCTACTCCAGCTTTCTTTTGCTTCTCATTTGCATGGAATATATTTTTCCATCCTCTCACCTTCAGTCTATGTGTGTCTTGAGCTCTGAAGTGGGTTTCTTGTAGACAGCATATATATGGGTCTTGTTTTTGTATCCATTCAGCCAGTCTGTGTCTTTTGGTTGGAGCATTTAATCCATTTACATTTAAAGTAATTATTGATATATATGTTCCTATTGCCATTTTGTTAATTGTTTGGGGTTGATTTTGTAGATCTTCTTCTTCTTTTGTATTTATTGACTATATAAGTCCCTTTAATATCTGTTGTAAAGCTGGTTTGGTGGTACTGAATTCTCTTAACTTTTTTTGCTTGTCTGAAAAGCTTTTTATTTTTTCATCAATTTTGAATGATATTCTTGCCAGGTACAGTAATCTTGGTTGTAGATTTTTCCCTTTCAATATTTTAAACATCTCTTGCCATTCCCTTCTGGCCTGCAGAGTTTCTGCTGAAAGATCAGCTGTTAAGTGTATGGGGTTTCCCTTGTATATTACTTGCTGCTTTTCCCTTGCTGCTTTTAATATTCTTTGTATGTGTTTAGTCTTTATTAGTTTGATAGTATGTGTCTTGGTATGTTTCTCCTTGGGTTTATCCTGTATGGGACTTTGTGCTTCTTGGACTTGATTGACTATTTCCTTTTCCATACTGGGGAAATTTTCAAATATAATCTCTTCAAAATTTTTCTCATACCCTTTCTTTTGTTCTTCTTCTTCTGGGACCCCTATAATTTGACTGTTAATGCATTTGATATCGTCCCAGAGGTCTCAGACTATCCTCAGTTCTTTTCATTCTTTTTACTCTATTCTACTCTTCAGAAATTGTTTCCACCATTTTATCTTCCAGCTCATTGATTTGTTCTTCTGCTTCAGATATTCTGCTAGTGATTCCTTCTAGAGTATTTTTAATTTCAGTAATTGTGTTGTTTGCCTCTGTATGCTTATTCTTTAATTCTTCTATGTCTTTGTTAATTGATTCTTGCATTTTCTCCATTCTGTTTTCAAGGTGTTTTTTTTTTTTTCTAATCATCTTTACTATCATTATTCTGAATTCTTTTTCAGGAAGTGTATCTATTTCCTCTTCATTTGTTTAGACTTCTGTGTTTCTAGTTTGGTCCTTCATTTGTATAGTATTCCTCTGCCTTTTCATTATATATATATTTAACCTTACTGTGTTTGAGGTCTCCTTTTCCCAGACTTCAAGGTTGAATTCTTTTTTCCTTTTTGTTTCTGCCCTCTTAAGGTTGGCCCAGCAGTTTCTGTAAGCTTCACAAAAGGGTTCGTGTAAGCTTCAAAATAGGGTGAGATTTGTGCTGAGTTTTTTTAGCTTAGTTTTGTTTTTCCTCTGATTGGCAAGGCTGAATGAGGTGATAATCCTGTCTGCTGATGATTTGGTTTGTATTTTTCTTTTGTTTGTTGTTTAGATGAAGCATCCTACACGGGTGCTACTGGTGGTTGAGTGTGATGTCAGGTCTAGTATTCAAGTGGTTTCCTTTGTGTGAGTTTCACTATTTGATACTCCCTGAGTTGGACACGACTGAAGCAACTTAGCAGCAGCAGGGTTAGTTCTCTGGTAGTCTAGGGTCTTGGACTCAGTGCTCTAAGAGATCAGGGAGATCAGAGCTTGATCTCTGGTCAGGAATGAAGATTCCACTAGTGGTTTGTTATGACATTAAGTGAGATTAAAACCAATACCCAAGAATGAAAAACCAAAGATGAACCTCAGACAAATGGCACGTTACAAAATCAAGCAAATAATAATTAAAATAATGGAATATACACATATACATATACACCCATAAGCAAAATCAAACAGTCCAACAAACAAAGTGCAGTAGATTGACCTGGCAAAAAAAGGAAATCAAAAATTATATGTACCAGTTAAGAACAAAACTAACTAAAGCACAAACTAGAAAACAAAACTGAAACAAGGTGCCAAGTGGGGAATAAAGCAATAAAAACTAAGCTAGCAAATATGTTGAGAGGAAAGGAAAGAAAGAAGAGAAAGAAAGGATAGGCAAAGCTAAATAGAGGTAGATAAAGAAGATTTATATACATTAAAAATTAACTGAAAGGGGAAAATAACAGTGGGAAAAGCAAGCAAAGGAATAAATGTATAAAAACTAGTAATAGGTTTTAAAAAATTAAAATTAAAAGAAGAGAGAAAAAAAAAGAGGAAAAATCAACAGAACTGCAAAAGTCCAATGTAGAGGCAGAGGTTTATAAAAACAATAAAAAGTGTGACTAAATATAAACAGATACATACACACCTGTGCCGGGAGCCGTTACGGGAGGTCCCGTCCATGACGAGGTCATGAAGAAAATACCGGGCAGGCAAGGCCGTCCGGGACCCCATCCATGATGAGGTCACGAGGAAAAAACCTGACAGGCAAGGCCGTCTAGGATAAGGGACCCTCCAGGTTGGCCTCGGCCTCTACCCCACCCTATATCTTCCCCCCTTTTCTGCTGTTGTTCCTGTTTGCCCTGTTGCAGATTCTTGTGTTGCCTGCCGAGAGCTCTCCTGCTCCTCTTTCACTGAATGAGGACAAACTTAAAACCCTAATTAATAAATCTTCTGGATGCTGGTACCCTATGAAGGGGCCAGAGATGAAGGAAATGCTTCCATTCAAACATTTTGCTGGCATTCTGGCTTGTTTGATAAACGTGTGATCTCATTGCACAAAATGCTCTTGATTGTTCTAAACATCCTAAACACAGTACGCTAACAAAAGAAACTATAGCCACAAATGTGCCTAATAGAAAATACTTTAGATAGAGATTAGCTGGCGACTTCTTGCAGATAGTTAACTTTTAGACTAAGAGCCTGTTTTGTGCCATATCTGCTGTTTCTGCAGTCCTTCGCATTTCTGTTCTGTAAAAATGTAATCCTATCTAGTTCCCATAGAGATGACGCTTATTAGAAAGAAAATAGATTAATTATAAGAAAAACAGGGTCGGCTACTGAAGTTGCTTAAGTCACACCAGGTGCAAGCCAGAAAATGTTAGCAGGCCTGAAGGCCAAATGATAAGAAAGACTCTTGTGAACGAAAAAGTATGTGGGTGACATCCAGTTTCTGTTGAAGGTCAAGTTGCTATAATGTTCTGAGATGACCTGTGTGTAAGCAATATGCACTTCCCCCAAAAGATGTTGTTAAGGGTATAAAGGGGCCGCACAAAAATAAACTTCAGACTTAGCCCCGAGCTTTGTCTTACTCTCTCTCTCATTCGCCAATGCTGTTCATCCTGAGGGTTCCTCTGGATCCTGATGGGGCTGGACCCTGGCACACCTGTAAGCAAAATCAAAACAGTCCAACAAAATAAAGTACAATAGATTGACCCAGCAAACAAAGGAAACCAAAAGTTGTATCTACCAGTTAAGAACAAAACTAACCAAAGCACTAACTTGAAAAACAAAACTAAAGCAAGGTGCCAAGTGGGAAATAAAGCAATGAAAACAAAACTAAAAAATACACTGAGAGGAAAGGAAAGAAAAAATAGATATGCAAAGTTAAATAGAGGTAGATAAAGAAGATTTATATACATTAAGATTAACTGCAAGGGGAAAAGAACAGTAGGAAAAGGAAACAAATGAATAAATGTAGAAAAACTAGTAACAGGTTTAAAAAATTAAAATGAAAAAAGAGAAAAGGGGAAAAAAAAACGAAGGAAAAAAAAAAGGAAAACTCCACAGAACTGCAAAAGCCCAATGTCGAGGCAGAGGTTTATAACAACAATAAAAAATGTGACTGAGAAAAAAAGAAAAAAGCTCAAAAGCTTAATTAGATTTCATAGTGCCAATAAAATTGACAACTACAACGTGGAGGCGGGGGAGAGAGAATCAGGAAAAAAAAAAAGAAAAAGGAAAAAAAAATCCAAAAGAATCTACAGAGCAAGTCAAAACATAAGAATAATAAATGTTTCTCTTGAGTCACTGCTGTCAGAGTCCCTTCCCTCGCTGGGAGTCGCAGCCCACCTCACCTCCCTAGGATGCCCTCCAAGACCGTGCTGGTCTCTGGACCTGCCGTGGGGGCAGCTCAGACTCTAATTGGGTCCTACTCCCATGTGTTCTTGCCTCTAATGTCCACAGCTATCAGAGCTAGTTCGTTTTCTTTTGTGGGAGCTCTCAATGACCTTTTATATATTCCAGCTCTGCATGTGGGTCGTCCACTGGGGTTTGCTCCTGAGGCTGCCCTGGAGGACTTGGGTCTGCCCCAGTGAGGGCCAGGTGTGGAGGTGGTGCAGCTGCTTCAGTCTCAGGGGTTCTGGCAGCACCAGGTACTCGGGGTTTGGCGGCCAGGGCAGCAGGAGGTATAGTGCTCTAGAAGGGTATGGCATCAGGTATTGGCCAATACACTCCAGTATTCTTGCCTGGAGAGCCCCCGTGACAGAGAAGCCTGGAAGGCCACAGCCTGCAGGGTCGCAAAGAGTCGGGCACAACTGAGGCGAGCCTGTGCACAGAGACCCAAGTCTCTTTTGCCTGTGACAGCACTGCCCCAGTGAGGGTTTTATCAGTTTCAGGAGATTTCACTTAGATTTTAAATAAATATACATATCACCTTCATACAACGACAATTTTATTTCTTCCTTTCCAATACTTACACTGTCCTTTCTCTCCTCTTTGTCTTTTCTCTTCCTTTCCTCCCCTTTCATGTTCTTTAAATATTATATAGGATTTGCTTTCAGAATAAGCTGGGCTTGTATTCTGTGTGGGTTGCTAATGTATACTGTGGGTTGCTACCTGTATTCCGTGTAATCTTTGCTACTGGATTCAATTTATTCAATGATTTCCACTTGACTCAAAATTTTTATTTCTCCTTGTCTGTTTTGATAAATTGTATTTCTCTATAATTTTATCTATTTCATATATTTTTTTCAGAGTTATAATAAAATTATTTATAATATCATCTTACTGTATTTTAATATGTACATCTATAAAAATATCTTTTTATGTTTCTATTATTTGTACCTTGTCTCTTTTTTAATTGAGACATAATTGACATATGATATATATTAATTTCCATTACACAATAGTTCAATATTTACATATATCATTAAGTAATCATCACGATAAGACTACTGAACATCCATTACCACTCAGTTAAATTTTTTTCCTTGTGATGAGAACTTTTAAGATCCACTCTCTTAACAACTTTCAAATATGCAATACAGTATTATTAACCATAGTCACCATGCTATACATTATGTCTCTATGACATATTTATTTTATAATTGGAAGTCTGTACCTTTTGACCTTCTTTACCTGTTTCCCCCATGCCGCCCCCACCACTGAAATCACCAAATCATCAATCTGTTCTCTGTATCTAAGTGTTCAGCTTTGGCTTTTTTTAGATTACACATATAAATGAGATTACATAGCCTTACCTTTCTCTGCATAACTGCTGACTTCTGAAAAAAGCACAATGTGATGGACTTCCTGCTGGTTCAGTGGTTAAGATTCTGTGCATCCAATGCAGGGCCACAGGTTCAATTCCTAGTGGGAGAACTGAGATCCCATATGCCGTGCAACACAGTGAAAAAAAAAAAAAAACAAAGCACAGTGTGAAAGTTGCAAGTTAAGTCTTATTTTGGGCAAAAGGAGGACTGTAACCCCGGAGACAGCATTGAGAAACTGAGAAATGGGCTATCTGAAACATCCATTCAGATAGCTTTGAGAAACTGCTCCAAAGAGGTGGGGGGTGGGAGGGAAGGTCACTACATATGTGATTTTGGTGAAAGGGAAGAACATGCAATCAAGCAGATATTTTTGCAGAAGGTTTCTGCTGGTCATGTGGACCTTCTGGTCATCACCATGAAGGATTCTTAGTGCTTTTCTAGAGGTAGCGAAATACAAGAATTGGGATCATAAAATCAACTCCTGAAAATACCTATATGAGGACCTGTCCTGCCAGTTTCTCCCAGGCCTCAGAGCACCTCATTTCTGCTCTCCACCTTTAACTCCTTTCAGGGGATGTCGAAAATCAGGAGCTGCAGTAGCCATGATTTAATTCTTGTAGAGCTAGATGGCAAGTGCCAATTTGTAGTTACTTCATTTAGTGTGGTGCCTTAAGGCAATTTCCTGCTGCCTCAAATGGTTGAGTTTTTACTTCATGTATCTTGCTAGGAATCTATTGATTTTCTTAGTTTTACAAAGAACTTTCCTGTTCTAGGTTTGCTATCTATTAAAAATTTAATTATCACTTAAAAATTTTCTTTCAGTTTATTTTGTTGTTTGAGTGCTCAGCTCTTTAATTTTTAAACTTCCATTTTTTTCTAAAATGCACATTGAAAGGATAAATTTTCCTTTGAGTCTTTCTTTAGCTGTATATCATAGTTTGATATGTCACTGGTTGTTCATTTTTAGTGTAAAATATTTTCTAAGTTCTAATTTCTTCTTTGACTCTGGAATTATATAAAGTGTTTTTGATTTCCAAAATATAAGAATATTCTAGTTACATTTTTAGCTTTATTGGATTATGATCAGGGAATATGTTCTGAACGAGTACAAACCCTCGCAGTATATTGGTCATTCATTATTACCCTATTTTGGTCAATTTATAAAAAGCATTCTATGTAGGCTTGAACATGGTGTGTATAGTATATAGTCTTCATTTGTCAGATGGAAGGTGTATACATCCATTAGGTCAGGATTGTTAGCTTGCTCTTATTTTGTATAGAGTTAGAAATTATTTTTTCTGTTTCTTCTACAAATCACTCAAAGAATTATTTTAAATCTGTTGCCATATTTGGCTTTATTTACCTTTGTGTTATAAACTTTTGATTTATACATTTTGAGGTGATGTTATTGGTGAATAAGACTTTAGAATTTTTATGTTAACTGGTAAATTAATACTTTATCATGAAAAAATGATTTTTTTTTTTGGCCACACCATGAAGCCTGTGGGGTCTTAGCTCCCTGGCAAGGGACTGAACCTGGTCCCAGCAGTGAGAATGCCAAATCCTGACCACTGGGCCACGGAGGAATTTCTCCGAAATGATCTTTTTATCATTAATAATCCCTTTTGCTCTAAAGCTATTTTACCTGTTATTAACATAGCTATATTAGATTTCTTGCGGTTAACATTTGCATTGTGTATCTATCTTTTTAAATACAGCGAGCTCTTTTTTATGCGTATTTTTAAATACGTGCTATATTTAATTATCTTTCACTGCCCTGGGTCTTGGTTGCTGCACGCCGGCTGTCTCTAGTCGAGGAGAGCGGGGACGACTCTCCAGCTGCGGCGCACAGGCTGCTCCCTGTAGCACGTGGACTTCAGCAGCCGCGGCGCAGGCTCTCGGGCCCTAGAACACGCAGGCTTCAGTCAGTGTGGCTCCAGGCTCCAGAGCACGGGCTCGGTAGCTGCGGTGCCCGGGTTTAGTTGCTCTGCGGCAGTGGCGGCTCCCTGGACCGAGGATTGAACCAGTGTCCCCTGCAGAGGGGACAGATGCGTATCCAATGTACCACCAGGAAAGTCCTCTTTCTATCTTTTTAATTCACTCTTATTCTATTCTCATTTAGACTAGATTAATCCTATGGTTTCTTGATTTCTAACTTTTTAGCTGAGACATGTAATATATTTCTGTTTAATATGATTACTGACTTACTTGGATTTAAGTCTACCAGTATATATGCTGTACTCTCTACTTGTCTACTTATTCCATATTCTTTATCTTCTCTTTCATGCTTTTTCTTTTTTTTGGACTAACATTTTTTTGGTAGTGTCATTTTAGTTCCATTAGTTGAGAAGTTTCTTTTTTCTTTTTCATGATTACCCCAGAAATTACATATACATATTTAACAGACCTCTGTGCACTTCAATCTTGTCCTGCTCTTTGCGACCCTATGGACTGTAGAAGTTGGGCTCTTCTGTCCATGGGCTTCTCCAGGAAAGAATACTGGAGTGCGTTGCCATGCCCTCCTCCAGGGGATCTTCCCAACCCAGGAATCAAATCTGTGTTTCCTGCATTGCAGGTGGATTCTATAGCTCTGAGCCACTGGGGAAGCCCTTTAACAGACCTCTGCTGTTGCTGCTGCTAGAGTGAATCAAATCTTAAACTCTCCTTCTGGATAACACAGGGCCATTGGAGCACTTATTTAATTTACATTTCTAAGAATTCCCATATTATTGGGTTTTCATTCTATTTTTAAAATCCTAAAAACCATTAATACTGTGTTATTCAGTCCACATCCATTTTGAATTATCCACATATGTACCATCTCTTGGGCTTCCCAGGTGACGCTAGTGGTAAAGCACCCACCTGCCAATGCAGGAGATGTAAGAGATGGGTTTAAGCCCTGGGTCCGGGAGATCCCTGGAGAAGGGCGTGGCAACCCACTTCTTGCCTGGAGAATCCCATGGACAGAGGAGCCCAGCGGGCTACAGTCCATAGGGTTGCAAAGAGTCGGAGAGGACTGAAATGACTTAGCTTGCAGGAGCGCACTGCACAGTCTCTTAGCTCTTCCTTCCATCTGGCGATGGGACTTCATCTGTTGCCATTTTCTATGCACTTAAAGTGCATCCTTAAGAATTTAGTTCTAATCAGAACTTATTTTGATGAACTCTCTCAGTGTTGGTTTGACTAGAAAAAAAAGTCAATTTTACTTTCATTTAAAAAACTAGTTTTGCTAGATTTGAGAACGGAAGTTGCCGTTTACTTTTTCTCAGCACACTGAAGGCACTGCTTTCCCGTCTCCTGACTCCCTCGGAAGTCCTTCAGCGCTCAGCTGGTGATCTACCTAAAGTGATCCTTGGAAAGCAAGCTACCTTTTTGTTCCTCTTGCTGCTTTTAACATTGATTCTTTGTATTTGAAACAGTACTTTCAAGATGCTATAGTTGATGAGGTTTCTTTATGCTTATCCGACTTGGGAATCACAACTTCAAATCTGTGAACTGATGTTTTTCTGGAAGACTCTCAACCATTCTCTAACCAAATATTGCCTCTGCCCCATCCATTCTTTCTTCCCTGTAGCACTCAAACATATGTTAGAACATCTCTGGTGGCTCAGCTGGTAAAGAATCTGCCTGCAGTGCAGGAGACCCAGGTTCAATCCCTGGGTCGGGAAGATCCGCTGGAGAAGGGTATGGCAACCCACTCCAGTATTCTTGCCTGGAGAATTCCATGGACAGAGAAGCCTGGTGGGCTGCAGTCCATGGGCTCACAAAGAGTTGGACACAACTGAGTGACTAACACTTTCACTTTTCTTTAGAACATCTCCCTCTGTCCCTCAAGCCTCTTAACTTCATTTCCATGTTTTCTATTACTTTTTCTCTTTATGGTACATATGTCTTTTTTTCTGGCCTATCTTTCAGCTGTCTCTTTTCATCTACTGTCTAACTGTCTCTTAAACCTGTCTGATAGGTCATTAATATGTTGCAATAGGGAATTGCATTTTTCACATTTATAAGTTCTATTTGATTCTTTTTGTAATCTTCTGCACTACTCTTTATAACTTTGTTCTTCCCTGCAGTTACTTTCTGACAAGTTTACCTTTACTTATTTAAACAAAGTAAGCCACTTTAAAAGCAAAAACACCCCTAATGATTCTAATATCTGATGTCCTCATGAATATGCCTGCTTACTCTTGTTTTTTGCTGGCTCTCACTTACAATACTTTGTTCCACTGTCTGCTTAGTAAATTTGATCTTATTGTATATTGATCACTGTCCTGGAAATATTACCTGTGGTGGCTGTTTTACATCTAGGATAAAAGATCCTTCCTCTAGGAACAAATTGTGTTTTCTTTTGTAAAGCGTCAAAGCATCTAAGGAGGCATTTCCAGGCTAGTGCCACCAGGTGTTGTGATGTGAATTTGGACTAAAGATCCATTCGAGGGCTAGATTTGGGTTTCAGTTTCATAGGGATGAGGTTTTATTTGTTTGGTTGGTTGGCTTTGTGTTTTGTTGTTGTTTGTTTTTTGCTGTGACATGCAGCTTGGGGGATCTTAGTTCCCTAACCAGGGATTGAACCCATGTCCTCTGCACTGGTTGTCTGGAGTCTTAACAACTGGAGTACCAGAGAATTCCCACAAAGCTGAGTTTAATTTCTGTTTTTGATTCCTTCCTGGCTGTACTCTATGCTAAGGCAAGTTTCTCTGAAGTCTCTTGCACAGCAAGTATTCAACCTTACCCTAACGTGTTGCTCCTTTAGAATACCAGGATAACATGCCCGGGGTCTGCTCCAGCAGTCACTGGATATTGACCTCTAACTCCAGCACCACACAGTCATTAAAACCAAGTTCGGATCTTCCCAATCAGCAAGTGTCTCTGAGGTAAGAGCTTTTATGTGCTCGATTCCTGCTTACAGCCTCTGAGTACACATTCTCCCTTACAATTTAAGTCTGGTAATGTCTTACAATCTTAATATGTAAGTCAGAATAAACTAATGTATGCTGCAGTATAAAGCTCCCTAGTATCAGTGGGTTAACACAACACATGTATTTTTGATAATACGCATCTCTGTTGTTTGTGGTGGTGTGTTCCACACTTTCCTTACTTACGGACCATGCATGACAGAGGCATGATCATCTGTAATGTTGCTGGTTATCATGTGGGGAAGAAGGGGTCGTGGTGAATCACCCACTGATCTTAAATGTCTGCCGAGAAGTAAGACAAATCAGTTTTCTCATATTGCATTGTCCAAAACAAGTCACATGAGTGTATCAAGTTCAAGGGAGCAGGGAAGTGCGAAGCTTCCTTGTGCTTAGAGGATAAGAAACACCCCTAATGACTGCATACTTATCAAGTCTTCAGCATGTTTAAGGAGGGTTTTTTTAACTGAAGTATAGTTGATTTATAATGTGTCAATGTCAAGTGTCAGCAGAGTAAGTCAGCTTTTTCAGATTCTTTTCCATTTTAGGTATTATAAGATATTGAATAAAATTTCCTGTGCTATACAGTAGGTCCTTGTTGGTTGTCCATTTTATATGCAGTAGTGTTTATCAGATCAGTTCAGTTCAGTTCAGTCGCTCAATTGTGTCCGACTTTTTTCGACCCCATGGATTGCAACACTCCAGGCCTCCCTGTCCATCACCAACTCCTGGAACTTACACAAACTCATCTCCATTGAGTCGGTGATGCCATCAGTTAATCTCAAACTCCTAATTTATTCCTCTTCCCTCTTTCCCTTCTTGCAATCATAAGTCTGTATTCTATGTCAATGTGTCTGTTTTCTGTTTTGTAAATAAGTTCATTTTTTGGATTCCATGTAAAAGTGATACATGATATTTGAAATGATAAAGAAGACATGGTATACATATATACAATGGAATATTAGTCATAAAAAAGAATGAAATAATGCCATTGGCAGCAACATGAATGGACCTAGAGATTATCATACTAAGTGAAATGAGTCAGATGGAGGAGATATTTTTTTAGGCATAGTATTTGCATTGTTTTTAGGAGGAAAGTTGCCCAAGTAATCCCTTGCCCGTATTATGTTCATTTTTTCGGGGCCTACTGATATCCAATGTGCTTGGCTACACATCTCTGTCTTGATTAAAATCTCTCCCACTGCTAGTTCCAGGGTTGAAAAGAAAGTTGATGGTTCTCCGAGGTATTCAGTTATCTAACTACAAACATTTCATTTCCTTTAGCAGGACTGTAAACTTTAGGCATACATTTGTTAGAACCACAAAACTTGTTTCACTCTTATTTTAGGAAATTGTATTTGTTCATTTAGATTGTAAAATGTATTTGCTAAAGAAAACTGATTTTGCTCACAAACCTTAAATGAACACACCGAGTCTGCTATTAATTAGCCCATTCTTTTATAAATGCTGAGGGCTTTCTTTCATTAGTAAGAAAATATCAGAGTCCAGTGAAGATTTTTCTCTCTGCTTCCTGCTTGAAATAAAGAACACCCCTAGCATATTTTAGTTCAAACACAGTATGAAGATTCTTTCTTCCCCAGGAAGGTCAAGTGTGTCTGAGCACATAGGAAATATAAATGAGACAGGTAAGGCTCTGATCTTATGCAGCTGACATTCTCAAGCAAGGGTCAGCAAACCACAGCCTGCAGGCCACGACTACTCTCTCTGCCCTTGTCATCTGCCTGGGTGTCCTTGACCAGAGTAACCTTGGGAGTTACACGTGAAAATGGCATCCTTCCCCCTGCCAGAAAGGAGCCAGACTCCTCCACATGAATGGAAATCACAATTCTGTTGAATTAAATGGTTCTCCTTTCAGTAGTATGGAGCACTCACGGTGCCCTGGATGACGGGTGATGAGAAGACACCTGGGCAGCTTAGTTGCAGAGAAGGGGGACCAGCAGCAAGGGACAGGATTTGGGGGAGCATAGTGATCATGTGTGGGACACTGGAGCCAGGAGACAGCTGGATAGAGCTGTCTGTCTGGAGCTCAGGTGAGAGCTCCTGGCTGGAGAGGATAGATCTGGAGTTGCTGTTATTCTAAAGGTAATGAAAGCCCTTGTGAATGGGAAGGCTTCCAAAGCAACTGAACATGTCTCTTCTCCCTGGGCACAGAGCCCATGCACAGGCCCGATTCTGGTGCTCAGGTTTATTTAATGGTGAAGGGTAATCTATTCTGAAAATACTTTTTGTTGCTCTATTAACCCTGCTGGAAGGCCCCTCTCTCCTTTGGAAATATGAAGTGAGTCCTCTCCTGTTCCCCAGGAGTGAGCAAACAGGCGAAGCAGTGTCCTCTGACTCCCACCTACAGCAGCGAGGACTAATGAGAACAGCTGCCTCGACCACCAGACGACGTGACGTGTGAAGCAGCAACCAGCAGCGCTGCACGGCCAGGAGGAAACCAGCCTCACCCGCCAGCCACCGGCTGAGGACGTTCTCCCGGGAAAGTGGGCCGGGGAAGTGGCTCTGTCAGCTGAACAATTTTCTGAGTAACATAAGCTTAATCTGAACATCATCAGATCACCTGATTGATCCCTGAATCTCACCAGCCAGCAATCTAAAGCAAACTTTGGGAGTGAATATAGGGCAGTTCTTGGGACGATTCCATAGGGGAGGGCATAGCAACCCACTCCAGTATTCTTGCCTGGAGAAATGGACAGAGGCGCAGTGGGCTACAGTCTATGGGGTCGCAGAGTCGGACAGGAGTGAGGTGACTTAGCATGCACGTATGCAGGCACAGGGCAGTTCTTACCCACGTGAATAATACATGGCAGGCAATGGTGGGGGGCTGGTTTGTTGTATCTGTTCAATTATGCTTACCATACAAGGTAAGTGAAAACACTTTTCTTTGAGGGTCAGGAGTGAGAAATGGAGTATTTCTAGCCATGTCAATAAACAAAGATGTCACAGTCGTCAGTGATTCCAGTTCTCCAGGGCAACCAGGAAGGAAAACAATGCGTGTGATCGGGCTGCAGCCACTCCCTATGGTGAAACACAGGATACTGGCCCCAGACAGCTGAGACGCATATGAGGAATGACTTCAGTGAGTCCAGACTCTTGCCTCTTCTCATACATAGAAAATCACTGAAATCCTTAACTTGAGATATCCGGTTTTCCTTAGTGAACAATAATCTTTTGTTGTTCAGACCACCTGCTCTTTGACACACTTCTGGGTAACCTGGCTGCTCCCCTACCTCCTTGGAGCTGTCCTCTCGGGGTTACTTGAGATGCTGTCTCCCAGGCTTTAAGTCCTCAAAATTCCCTCTGAATAAAGCATAACTCTCAATTTATAGGTTGTGACTATTTTTTAAGTTGATAGTAGGAAAGTATGTTTAAAATTAGTTGTGTATATCTTTTTAAAGAAAATGCATGGTTTTTTTTTTTTTTTTTTACATAGTCCTGTCTTCTATATAATGGTGATGGTTATTATTACATGAATGTGAGAGAAACTGCAATAAAAATGAGGAAACAGTTTCAAATATTTCCTAACCCTTCCCTGGATGCACAAAAATGTGCAAGTGATAAGCCTGCTAGGAGTTGGAAATTGTGGAACAGGCGTGTGGTATAGAAATTTTTAATATTATAAATATGTATTTATAGTATATACATATATATTGTCTCTATATAGATTTTAATATTATGCAGTATGGCTGAAAGCAAAAAAAAAAAATAAGCCACTTTGGGATTAAAATAGCAAGGCTCTCATTATCTTGATGGAAATGCTTAAGTGCTTAAATAACAGAATTGAAGTTAGCAGCACAGATTATTAAGAATATGGCAGATGATGTTAAAGGGACCATATTTAGGGAATATGTGTCCAACAGCCCTGAGGGTCTGATTTTTAAGGTGGACCTGCTGCTATTGTATTTTATTTCTTGTTGCCATACAGTCCTGCATATTAGAGTAGAGAGAGTAGCTCTGAACCAAGAGATCATTCCTCAGGCTGTCATTCAGCCTGTTGCGGCACCAAAGTCCCAAAGGTTTGGCCAGCCTTCCTGAGACACAGTGGGGACATGCTCTGCACCATACCCCTCAAACAAATCATCTGAAACACTGGCCTCTAAGAACATGCAGGAGCTGTAGTAGAGAGTACAAAGTAGCCAAGAGAAATGCAGGGAAGCTGAAAAGAGTTTTTTTAAAGAAACTGAGAATTTCTATGTGAAATTTTCATAGTTGACTATGACCGCAAATCCATTTTGGGAATTGAAACTAGACCCTATCTTTTATCTCACTATCAGGAGTTTGCAGAGGCTTTCGTTGGCAGAGCTGGGCAGAGAGGTTAATAATAATAACCTCCAACCATCAAGAGAAGTGTGGACAGCCCCGGTCCTCATGCAAGTCCATCAGGCCATGGGCTTCCTTGTTGCAGAGTAATGGAGTTTTTTGGCATAGGTTAATGAGGTTGACCTGATAGGGGGTAAAGAATCAGAGAGAACAGCACTTAGAAATTTAAATTCTGTTCTTTGTACTCAGGTGATTCATTGTGATGTTCAGTACCTTGTGAGTTTTAACCCCTTGGTGGCTCACACCTATTTTTGCTGCCGAATTTATGCAATTCCCAGAGAAAAGGAAATACTGCCGGTACCCCAGGTAGGGTGCTTCACAGGTCTGGGGAATCTTCCTCTCAGAAAATGACACAACAGAGAAGTGGGGAATTGTTTCAGGAATATTCAGATGTGGCTGTTAGCTGACCATGGTGGATGGGAACTCCTTGTGTCTGGGGGGGCGGGGTGGTCAGCAGCAACGCACCCAGTTAGTTCCATCCTTTCATACTCTGGTCATTATAATAAAATGACTAATCTGAGGATGTTTCTCGGTTGACCAACGTCTGTGGTCAATGCCATGTAACTTGTAAGAATAAACACCGACCCTTGGGCTTCACTGGGGTCCAGTGGTTGAGACTCTGCACTTCTGCTGCGGGCTGGGGGGTGTGGGTTTGACCCTTGGTTGGAGAATTAAGAGGCCACTTGCTACTCAGCTTGGCTTTTTAAAAAGTAATAAACCCTAACCCAAAGGCAAACATATTTTTCTCATAGCTGTTCATCATCATGGCATGAGCTGATTCTCCCTCAGCTCTTTCAGAATGGCACAATGGAAAGGCAATACCACATAGACTAAGTTTTAAGAAAACACGTGAGTGGTCAGAGCTTTTGATGTGTTTCCTCAAAGAAATATGAATGTGAGACTTTGCTATGGCCTAAGTGGAGAGCTTTTTATGAGAGGAAAGTATCTGTTTTTAGATTCCCAAAATACCTCAGTTCAGTTCAGTTGCTCAGTCGTGTCTGATTCTTTGCAACCCATGGACTGCAGCACGCCAGGCCCCCCTGTCCACCACCAACTCCCGGAGTTTACTCAAACTTATGTCCATTGAGTCAGTGACGCCATCCAAGCATCTCATCCTCTTTAATCCCCTTCTCCTCCCGCCTTCAATCTTTCCCAGCATCAGAGTCTCTTCAAATGAGTCAGTTCGTTGCATCAGGTGGTCAAAAATGTATTGGAGTTTCAGCTTCAGCATCTGTCCTTCCAATGAATATTCAGGACTGATTTCCTTCAGGATGGACTGGTTGGATCTCCTTGTAGTCCAAGGGCCTCTCAAGAGTCTCCTCCAATACCACAGTTCAAAAACATCAGTTCTTCAGTCCAGTTCTATAGTTCAGGACTATAGTCCAACTCTCACATCCATACCCAACTACTGGAAAAACCATAGCTTTGACTAGACGGACCTTTGTTGGCAAAGTAATGTCTGCTTTTTAGTATGCTGTCTAGGTTGGTCATAACTTTTCTTTCAAGGAGCAAGCATCTTTTCATTTCATGGCTGTAGTCACCATCTGCAGAAATTTTGAAGCCCCCCAAAATAAAGCCTGTCACTGTTTCCATTGTTCCCCCATCTATTTGCCATGAAGTGATGGGACCAGGTGCCATGATCTTAGTTTTCTGAATGTTGAATTTTCAGCCAACTTTTTCTTTCTCCTTTCACTTTCATCAAGAGGTTCTTTGGTTCTTCTTCACTTTCTGCCATAAGGGTGGTGTCATCTGCAAAATACTTAGTATGTACATAAGCACTAAGGTGACATACCACACGTTAGATTATACAACACATGTTCAAAGTAAGCTGGAGGGGAGAACTTGAGGACCAATTCTATTTAAATAAATTTATCAGTGCTGATTTTTTTTATGTTTAACAGTCACAATTCACATCTTAGGGTGAGTGCGTTACAGCAATCACTTGGGGAGACCACTCTGAGCCTTGAGCTTCTGGGGTCTGTGGGACAATGCCCCCACTTTAAGAAAATGTTTCAGAATCAAAAATAAGCAGGTCCATGAGAGTTCTGAAGTATTAGAGCTTGGCCAAATGATGCCAGCTGAGAGACAAGACAAATTGTTTGATCTGTAGAGACAGTGATGGCATAGCTGTAAGAAGAATGCACAGCTTCAGAACCTATAAAGACATTACCTAGGAGACTTGAACACATCTTTTCAAATATGTGTATGGTGAGTGGGGCACACGTGGGAGCTCACAACACAATAGAGCCGTCTCCCTCTCTGCTCTCTGTGCGTGGCCTGGTTAACTGTCAGCACACGCATGCTGACTCCCAGGTGCCCACCCCTGCAGGGAGGCGTTGCTGCATGGGATCCGTGCTGGTTCGCTGTCAAGCGCTGGGGCTCCCAGTGCACTGCAGAAACTCTCCACGTGCCCTGCCTGCTGCCATGTGGGCCACGACCATTGGAGTCAGAGTGCCCTGTGAACTTCAGGCGTCTTTCCTTCCCGGGCTGCCTCACCTAGAGCTGTGGTTGGAGCAACCTGTGGGTGATGTCACGAAGGATGTCAGTTACGTTCTCTGTTAGAACGTTCTCTGTTAGCCCTTCAGATCGGCTTTCTAAGGCTGCACAGCGGGCTCCTGCCTCTTGAATCCGAGGTTTCCCTCAAGGGGAGAGGGGTTTGAACACATGCTATCTGCTTACACCACAGTTCAAAAACGGGGTTGATGGTGCCCCATTGTGATGTTCTGATAGCCTGAGTTTATATTACTCCCAGGATAAGATGAAATACACCCATGATCATTGTGAGATACTAAAACCCATCAGTTTGATCTGGAGAAGGGCCAAATTGTCTTCACTCTAATGGGCATGTTTTTCTGCCTGCTCTTAGGACAGGTGGAAAGTTACTATAATGCTCTATTGCGCCCAGTCTAGGAGCAGCCAACCCATCCCTCCAGGCATAGGAAGCCACAGCAGTGACTTGTGTCGTGCACGGTGCTCTAGGAGTACATGCGGAGCTGGAAGGACAGGTAATACTCCCGAGATCTGTGAAATCTGGCCCTCAAAGCCTCTCCCAGGCTTCCCTGCTGGCCTAGTGGCTGAGAATCTCTCTGCCAGCACGGGTGACAGGGGTTTGACCCCTGGTCTGGGAAGATCCCACATACCGCCGAGCAGCTGAGTTCAAGCACCGAACTATGGAGCCTGTGCTCTAGAGCCCGCAGGCAGCGACTTCTAGAGCCTTGCTCTGCAACAAGACAAGCCGCTGCAGTGAGAAACCCGCGCCCTGCGAGGAAGGGCGGCCGCCGCAGAGCGCAACCAGAGAAAGCGCGCCGCGGTGAGGAGCCAGTGCAGTCAAAAACAAACAGATAAATAAATCTTAACTATAATAATAAAAGAAAACATTGCAAACCAGCTAGAAAGATAGGCAAAAACATAAACAATAAATAAATAAAAATAAAAGCATTCCCACAAAGCTTTTTGGTAATTATGGTTCATTACCTTTTGCCATAAAGATTATTAATTTCCCAGCTGGGGTGTGGTTATCAGATAGAAAATAAAATGTATTGAGGATGGTTGCTTTAGAGAGTGTTTCCTCAACTCTCAGCACATTAATGAGATTGCTGCTGGAGAAATACATTTGAAGTACAGTCCAATCTTTCCAATACTACTTTAGTGAGAAGTCTGGGAGCTTTCAAGCATCAGTTCTCACCTCCTTAGGATATGTCCTTTTGAAAATTCAGAGGTGCTGACGTGGCTTTGTTTTGCTGGAAGGATGCTGAAGGCCCCACAAGGACTAGAGCAGACGTCATCAGAGGCTGCTTCACTGCAGTAGCGTCACAGAGCAGGCATCGTTGGCGTGTGTGTCCCTGAGCATCACAGAGGAGGACTGGGACCCATCTCTAGATAATTACTCTGGTGAACATTCTAGTGAATTATCTAAATATTCGCTAATATTATTGGGTGGCACATGTGCTGTGTGTGCCTCATTTTCAGTCGTGTCCGATTCTTTGCGATTCCATGGACTGCAGCCCACCAGGGTCTTCTGTCCGTGGGATTTTCCAGGCAAGAATACTGGAGTGCATTGCCATTTCCTTCTCCAGAAGATCTTCCCAACTCATGAATCGAACCCAAGTCTCTTGCATTGGCAAGTGGATTGTTTGCCACCGAGCCACCTGGTTACCACTTGGGTATCACATTAAGGATTTCTTTCTGCAAACCCCAATGCTCAAAATAATGATACCACCCTGAACAGTGGGTAGAGCAGCAAAAGTTAATTTTGACAGGTTAAAAGACTCCAGGCTTGATTATTACAACAAAGGGACAATGAACCCTCAAGGGTTGTCTAGCAGCAGTAGGCCATCATTTGTGAGGAAGACTTTGAAGGATAAAGAAAATATGAAAAAGAAACTCTTCAAGGTGGCCCTATGTGTGTGATTATTAATGAATAAAGCATGTGTAATGGCTGCTGAATCCTTTGCCAAAAGCGATACACCAGCCAGGCCCTTTAATTCTGAAAATAACTTGTGTTTTCATGTGAGTTTATGTGTGTTTGGAGGGGTGCAAAACTAGCGGGGAATGGAGATAAGATGTTACCAGGAGTTTGTTAGGAAACTGTCTGGTGCTGGCAGCCTTCACACAGTGAGGAGTAGTGCTGTTTGCCACACAACTGAGGGATGGAGACCCCCTGCAGCACTGAGTGGTGCGGGGCGGTGGTTCTGTGAGCTGGTTGGGAGGGACAATAGGGAAGATCAATAAACGCTTGACCAAGCATGTTGTGCTACCGTCACGGTCCTTAACCTTACTCTAAATACATCCTGGCCAGGGCCAGGGAAGCTATGGTGTCAATATGATCACAGAATTCATAGGTCTTTATGCTACCAGCTTAAGGCAAGTTGCAGATGACTACACTGCATCCATGGATACACTCCATCCATGTGCATCTCCTCCTGGAAGCCTTCCATAGTGCCGCCCAACTGCCCCTGTAGAGGCCTCTGGGTAGAGTTAGTGCACTTGAGGTTCCTTGACCAACTCCCACTGAAAGTAGGTGTCTTTGCACCCAATCAGCTGCTTCTGAGTGTCTCAAGGGAATGCTCGTTCTGGGAGGCTGAAAGGAGGGTAATCCTCCAGCGAACTGGCCCCACACTTCTGCACCATGCAGACTAGGCCCTGTCTGATGGCAGGCTAAGCAATCTGAGCCTATTGGAATGACTTATGTGAACAATCCTCCAAACACAGCAAAGCTACACTGTATTTCCTATCATCATGGAAACTGACCTTGATACACTTAAGGGTAAAATCTCTCTATCCACCCCAACCAGATCTGCACCGAAAAGTGTAGTGAGACAGATTCCTCAAATGTTAGCCTGATCTGTGTTCTCTCTGGTTCTGAGAATTCACACCAATTAAATTCAGTGGAATATAACAAGAAATTATATCTGTTGAACTCTCATCAGATGGAACAGATGATAAATATGCTTCTAATTTCCTTCTCAGAGGAAAATATGGTTAGACATGTGCTGTTCAATGCAGTCATTAGCCACATAGGGTCATCAAGCACTTGAAATGTGACTGGTCCAAAGCAAGATGTGATGTTAAGTGTAAAATACACACCAGATTTCAAAAATATCATTTCTACAAAGCATAAAATATCCCATTAATGATTTTTTATATTTATTATATCTTCAAATGATTTTTGGTATATTTGTTAACTAAACTATATCTTGGCACTTACTTTCACCTGTTCATTCTTACTTTTAATATATGATTCTCAGTAAATTACAAATTACATAGGTTGCTTGCATTTGTAGCTAATATAATATTTTTACTGGACAGCACTGATGATGAAATTTCACCCTTCTCTGATTACATAGACTCAAATCACATACAAAATCTGTAGCTGTGCTCTATGCCAGCTCTGGGATAAGAGCGTGGTCAAAAAGAGGGGATGTTTATATGTGTCTTTCCCGAGGGTCAGTGCCTGAACGCTGGGTAGCATTAATCCCTGTACCAAACTTGTACTGCACGTGCAGAAATCTTGGACAACGTGAATTGATGCAGAGAAGACCCAGCACTTCTGCTAAATGAAATGACGCAACAAAAGCAAGTGGCCCCGAGGTCAGAGGAGAGACAAAGGAGTATATGTAAGGAGCATCTTGGCTGTTATTACTCACCCAGACCACTGTGCCATGTAAGTTGGCACAGATAAGCACCAGCCCAAGAAAATGGTGTCTCCATCACTGCTTAAGTGTACAACACATTCCACTGTTTATGGTGAAGAAACATGGAGGCATGGAAGGATGAGCAACTTCCCAAACATGCTCGTCTGGTGAATCTGGAGACGTATAGGTGATCCTGATATTGAGTGAAGACAGCTGCTCCCATGGGAAAATTCTGGCTTACTTTATAAAAGGGAAGAGCATTTTTATGGGGAAAGTCTGGCTTACTTTATAAAAGGAAAGAGCATTTTTATGATTCCTGCTTTTCTTCTTTTAAAATGACATGAAATACATTTCCTAGTATATTAGTGTGAGGAAAGGTATGAGTTTGGGAAAAGAGTGAAAAATCACTCATAAGGTAACATGAAATAAACAAAATACCATGAGTCAGTTTATGATTGACAGATCACAATCTTCTTTATCACCACATTTGATAAAACTCCTGTCTGGAGATACATGTCTGTAGAGAGTGAAAGATTGGCAGTAGCAGTCTATTATTGCCCCAACACCAGTGTTTTATTTATGAAATAAATAGCCCTGTTATTTAGACAGAGTAAGATGGAATCTATTTTACACTCTGGCTAACAGATAATCCCTGCCATGTTAGTATAAGAAATGAACCTTAAAAACAGCTGTGATACAGCCATATGTTACAGACCGTGGAATAGGAATGTTACATTCCTATTCTAAAATGTATTTTACCTTAAGATTATGAAATTTAAAAAAATATTATTTAGGCAAATGTCTAAGTAAAGACAAACTTACCAGTTGCTTTACAGAAACAAGTTTTAAGGGGCCAAAATTTACAATTATTTGAATATTTTAAAAACTGATTTAATCGTGGTATACGAAATAAAAACCCACAAGCCATAGTGATCCTCAAAAGAGGGAGAAAGGTTGAGAAAAAGCTCTTCTTTACAAATGTAAAGTTAATGAATATAAAAGAATAACGGACTTAGATTCAGTAGTTTCCAGCCTCTGTTACAGTAATTTATTCAGGCAAACACCCTGGTGGCTAAAATCTGTAGGTGAAATTTGATTAGGGACAGGATATTTGCACGGCACCAAAGTATCAGCCTACATTTTTCTCACTAATATACAAATGAAAGTACACCTTTGTAATGAACAAATCTGATGATCACCCCCTTAATCAAATGATAAAATTTATGTCACTAATCATGTGTCATCCTGGGTCTCTTGATGTGAAAGTATACAACATCATCTATGAAGTACTCTTGCCAAAATGTTTATATCCAGTGGATATAAACTACACTAGAACTATACACCAATATTAGCCACAAGTGGCTATTGAGCAATTGAAATGAGGCTAGTCTAACTTGAGATGTGCTGTAATGTAAAATACTGAATTTTAAAGACTTCATACGAGATAAAAAAGTGTAAAATATCTCATAGTGATTATTCATTAAGTGATAATATTTTGGATGCATTGGGTTAAATGAAACAAATTATTAAAATTAATTTCACTTGTTTCATTTTACCTTTTAGTTTACTTAAAATTTCACTTTTTAAAAAAGGCTCAACCTTCAAGTTTTTAATAGCTGTATAACTCTCAATACTTCAAGATTCTTAACAAATTAAAAATGGAAGAAATTGATGTTTGTGTCATGCTCCCCAGCAGTGCTTCAACAGACTAACTTGGCCATATATGGTCACTATTATTAAGTGAAACCTCAATAAAGTTCCCTTAAGAATGGCAAATTGCTTTGGCTGATCAGCCAGACCCACATTTAATTAAGAGATGGAGTTATGGTCTAGGCCACAGAAGCTCCTCTTTTCTGATTATACAAGACAGTAAAAATGGATACTCAATGCAGATAAACCTTTGTCATTACTATATATGTATACACACACACACACACACACACATATACTGCTTGAAATTTATATACATTTATATATATGTGTGTGTGTGTGTGTATATATATATATATATATATATATATAAATAAAACATATATGCATTTATATTTCAAGCAGGGGGATCAATCAGATACTCCTGGAGATTGTACCTTATTACAGATGCTTTTCTCAAAGTGCATATATGTGTACACTGTCTCAAAAAGGTGCCTGTAACTTGGTTTATTCATTGAGTTATGCATTTACTGTGTTTAACATGTATTTAAAAGTCTGTCACTATTTGAGTATGTATGTGTAAAATATTCTGAGAAAAATCTATTGAGTATGGTTTTCCAGGGGAAAACTGTAAAGCTTGAAAAGGTGACAGTAAGCATTGTTTGTCTGAGTTTTTTCACTTCTTAAAGAAGTTCTCTTCTAAGTTTTCTCTTAAACTCTGTAGAAGTCTCATGCACTTTAGGGCAAGTTTCTCTCTGAACACAGACTTTTAACATTCCTCAACACACTCACAGTCATATTTCATAATTGTCCTTATGTGAGGCCTAAAAACATCAACCTTCTTTCAAAACAGATACAGCCTTTCAAAATACGCCTGGGACACTTCTTCCCCATCCTTGTGCCAATCAGCACTGAAGTTCCATGAAGTCATATTAATCCCAAGCCAATAACAGTCCTCTTTAACATTGCTCAAGCTTCCAGTTCTCGTCTTCTTTTTACAAAGATGGTTTGTTTCCCCTGAAAACTCCTGTCTTGGGAAGTACAGGAACCTCTGCATGATGACAGTGAGGATAAGACAAGCTTGTCTATTCAGTATCGACCTGGGGTCCTAACCAGTGGGACAAGGCAAGGGAAACAAATGCGACAGGTAAATATCGGAAAACAAGAAGTTTCATATTCACAAATGGAATGATTATTTATTAAAATATCCAAAATAAGCAACTAGTTAGTTGAATGATTAAAATTAGATACTGATTTTAGCATAGTCATCAAACATGCTGAAATGTTTTTTAGCACGTGCTGGCAATGAACTAGCAATCAACTCTGTACTAGCAATGAACAGCTGCAAAACGTTTTTCTATGTGCTAACAATGAGCAGTTGGAAGATGAAAATATCTTTCACAATAGCATCAAACATCACCAAATGATTAAGTAACCTAACAAAAGATATGCACTACCACTGTACTGTAAACTGTTGAACAATACTGAGAGGAATCTTCATTTCTAAATTATTGGAGAGATAAACTGTATTAAGGGATTAGACAATCTGATATTTTTAAGATGCTAATTATCTTAATATTTTGACTGATTCAACAGCCTCAGTCAAAATCCCAACGGGATTTTCACTGGAAATTTAAATGCTGATTTTTAAATATTTATGGGAATGCAAGGATCTAGAATTGCCAAGAATTCTTTAAAGAAAAACAAAGATAAAGGCCTTAACTACCAGTTTCAAAGTGTATTTTAAAACTATAAAAAATCAAACCAATCATAAAGGTAGACAAACAAACCACTGAAATGGAATAGAGACTTCAAAAACAAGTCTATACTTACATAGTCACTTTATAATAAAGGCATTACTGCACTTTAGGGAGAATGAATGGTCTTTTAAATAGATGTTTTTGGAGAAATTACATATTCATATTTTTTTAAAAAGAAAGTCGATCCATCCTTCACACTATACACAAAATTAATTTCATATGAATCACAGTCCTAAATACAATGAAAATTTTGGAAGTAAATATGACCTTGGAATAGAAAAATTTTCTTAAATAATACATCAGAGTGCTAAGCATAAAAGAAAAGATTTATTAATTTCTTTACAATTAAGAAATTCTATTCCTTAAAAAATAAATACCATTAACATGAAAAGGCAATCCATTTATTGGGAGAAGATATTTGCAATAATTATATTCAACAAAAGACTCATTCAGAATAAAGAAAGAATTCCTATGAGTCAATAAAGAAAAGACAAAGAACTCAATATTTTTTAAAAAGGACAAAGACCTGGCTCTTCTAAGAAGAGGATATACAAATGACTGATAATCATGAAAGGACTCAGCCTCATGACTTTTCTGAGAAATGCAAATTAAATGTGGTGAGATACAACAACACACTGACTTCATTAACTAAAACTTTTTAAAAAGCCTGAGAATTCCAAGTTTTGGTGAGAATATGGAGGAACTGGAACTCTCATTTTTCCCCAGACTAGAAACAGTATGAGTGTTCACCATCAGGGGTGCTTGGCGTCCATGGTCCCTTCAGATATCAGCCCAGGTGTCATTTCTTCCGAGGAAGATCCCTGACTCCTCAGACTAGCTGCACTTGCTACGGTTACAGGAATCACTATGTAACGGAGCATGTACTTTGACTGCATATGACCATGAATTCTTCATAGTTCTGAGCCATTTTTATCAAGATTCCATCAGACCTTGCACCTTCATGGAGGTTCACAGCAGACCTCAGCCACCAAGGACAGCTGAGGTATCCCTTGGTAGGACCAGCAATCTGAGCATCGTTTGCTGATTTAAGGCCACAAGTTTCAGATGCGACTGGCTCTTTCATCCCACATGCCAGTGGATGCAAGTGCCCTTTGATGGAGCCTGGAGTCTGGACCTTTGGAAGGGCTTCTTTGCACAAGCGGGGCACCTCTATGATTCACTGGAAGCAGACAGGACAGCATTTTTTATCTCTTCAACTTGCTGCCTGACTTCCTCAATTCTGACTTTTTGCCTCTGTTCTATTTCTACTTCCTCTTATGCCCACTTCCACTTTATCCAGTAATTTTCCCTCTGCATTGTCTGAAACTGCATTCTCTCCCTAACTGAAGACAATTTATGACCTTCTCATTCTCATGTTATCCCCTCCTTAAACACTCCTAGGGCTCCAAGGGAACTCCAGTTCCTCCTGAAGTCCACTTTCTCTCCATCCGACAACTCCCCTCTGACAGCAGAGCTTCTGTTTCTATGAAGTATGTGAATTGTTATATGCATCGCAGTTGTGACTTGATGATTAAGAGATTATCTTTTTAAATATGAAAACATATAAATATATTTTAAAAATATAAAAATACACATATGTAGATAAATGGATGGTGGTGGTTGCACAATATGAATGTATGTAATACCACTGAACTGTACACTTAAAAAATGATCAACATGGTAAATTTTATGTTATGTGTATTTTGTGTTAGTCATGTTTGACTCTTTGCGACCCCATGGGCTGTAGCCCTGCAGGCTCCTCTGCCCGTGGAATTCTCCAGGGAAGAATACTAGAGTGGGTAGCCACCCTTCTGCAGGGGACCTTTCCAATCCAGGGATGAAAACTGGGTCTCCAGCACGGAGGCAGATTCTTTACCATCTGAGCCACCAGGGAAGCCCTATGAGTATTTTACCATAATAAAAATGGGGAAAAAAAGGAAAAAAGAGAAATAGCATGTTAAAGATATAAATAATAGACTGGAAGAGAGAAGACATTTACAAATTATGTTTGCTCTTAGGGTGCATCTGGGTGTAAGTCAATAAAACTAAATTTAACATGGCTTTTAAAAAATAAATTAAAATGAAATAAATAAACAAAAGATAAAAACAACACTAAAAAAAAATAAAGCAGATGCACCAATCGGTTCTTTCGTGTAATTGTCTAATGTGTTTTTTTAAGGGTTTAAAAAATTTTGCTTGTTTGTTTACTTATTTTTAAAGTGCTTTTTAAAAAAAATTTATTTTGTTTATTTATTTTTGGCTGCATTGGGTCTTTGTCATTGCCTGTGAGCTTTCTCTTGTTGCAGTGAGCAGGAGGCTACTCTCTATTTGCAATGCATGGGCTTCTCATTTTGGTAGATTCTCTTATTAAAGAGCACAGGCTCTAGGTGTGGGGGCTCAGTAGTTGTGGCACACAACTTCTAACTTCTTCCCGGATCAGGAATCCTGTGTCCCCTGAATGGGTGGGCAGATTTTTAATGCCTGGACCACCAGGGAAGTCTGCTCCAACCAGACTTGTGTGCAGAAAATTTCCAATTGTGGCTTGCAGGTAGCTAGGTACCCTTTCCTGTGAAATGGACGACTGACACTTGGAAGACTTGATTGGAAGGGCAAAGAGACACTTCAGGTGTTTGGGGATTGCATCCTATATGAAGATACAAAGATGAAAAAGCAACTTATGCTAGATAATTGCCTCCAGTCTTTGAAGAGTCTGGAGAAACTATGAGGTAGAAGGTCAGAATATGTATTCTAGGTTTGTCCTTGGAGAAACGTACTATGAGCAAATTATACTAACTGCCTCGTTGGAACTCAAAGCCTGAATTTCAGTCATTTCTAAAAGAAAGGAAGTTTGGTTTTATTTACAAATGCAGTAAATGTTCCTGCTTCTAGGAACCATGAGTCCATTATTAAAATGATCAATCCCCAGCCTAGTAAAGTGAAATGACACTCCAGGTCATGAGAGGGAATGTCTTTTCCGAATAATACATAACACAAACTTGTCTACTTCTCACTTTGGCACCAGGATTGCTGTTTTTCTTCCTAGGTTTATGTGCTATTTGTTCTCTTGGGAAGTCTTGGCCCTACACTCTAGAGTTCCCTTGAGGAATCAGCTTTTGCACCAAGAAATAAATAAATCTTTAAAAAATAATAATAAAAGAAAAAAACATTGAAGACCAGTTTAAAAAATAAGCAAAAAACATAAGCAACAAATAAATAAATAAATAAAAATAAAGCTATTTCCACAGTGCTTTTTGGTGATTATGTTCATCATCGTTGCCATAAGCATGAAGCATTAGTTTCCCAGCTGGGGTGCAGTTGTCAGGTAGAAAATAAAATGTATTGAGGATGGTTGTTTTAGAAAGCTTTTACTTCAGAACCCTGAACAGCAGGAAGAAGGGAAATGTGAGTTCAGTCTCTAACTTTGCTCCAGACAACACCTTAAACTGGTTTCTGCTCTCTTGCTGGGCCTGCTTTCTCTGCTGAAGAATGGCACTGATAATACCCATTCTGCCTACCTGGCAGGCAGCTGATTGTGGGGAAAGGTGACGTGTCAAATTCAACGCACATATAAGACGGTCCAGTATTCCTACAGCAGAAGCACACTGCCAAGGGTGATCTCAGTGCCTGGGAGCTGCTTTGCATGAAACAAAGACACTGAGGTTCTCAGCTCCTTCTCTGTTCTCTATTAAGGCCTCCCACCACTCTTCTGCTGCCATCGAGCCCAGTTAAACCCCTGCAAGGACGGTCCTGGTAAGAGCCACCACTGTGTGGCAGATACTTTGGGGATACGTGGTTCTAGTCTTCAGGGAGCTCTTAGTCTAGCTGAGGAAAGAGGAAATACCTGGGTGAAAAGCTGATGGAAGGCAGAATATAGGTAATGTCTTTGCCTGGCATATTAGTTTACTGTTGTTGTTCCGTCGCTCAGTCGTGTCTGACTCTTTGCGACCCCAGGGACTGCAGCACATCAGGCCTCCCTGTCCTTCACTATCTTCCGGAGTTTGCTCAAACTCATGCTCATTGAGTTGGTGAAGCCATCCTCTGTCGTCCCCTTCTCCTGCCCTAAATCTTACCCAGCATCTCTCTGGTGCATAGTAGGCACTCAATAAATGGTTGCTTGAAGAAATTATCAGAATAGTTATATAGAAGGTACGTGCATATGGAGGAAGATATCTGTGGGCTAAGAAGTATGGTAGGGTCCTTGCAGGAGTAGGCTAGACCTGGCTATACCCAGCTTGCAAGAGACAAGTGGCAAGTTTTCAGTAGTTAAATAAAATCATTATTAAAAATTAAGTTAGAGTTACAATTAAATATGTTGAAAACAAAAGTGGTAAATACACAACTCCTTAATTACTTCACTGTAATTACTGTAATTACTTCACTGTAAAAAAGAGTACTTCTGTACTCTCGAGGTTATTCAATTTTATTGCATCTGGTGATAGTTTTATTGTATCTGGTGATAAAATGATGTGCTACTGCTCATCTCTTCCTAGCTCTGCCTATAGTGACAACACATAGAAATTAGCCAGAATAGAAATATTTACTCAATGGAAATCAGCAAATGTATTTTGTTTGTTTGTTTGTTTGTTAGGCTTGGTGTGGGGTTTTTGTTTATTTTGTTTTCTGGAGTGTTGATTGTGAAATATTTAGCAGCATAGTATAGCTTGCTTATAATAGATGTCTCTGAAGGGTGGTAAGGATTCATGCTATAGGGTTGAGAGGAGGATTCTAGGCAGTAGTCAGAGAAGAAGCAAAGGTCTAAAAGAAGGCATAGTAATCATGTTTGGAGGCTCACATATGTCCGTGTGTGTGTGTGTGTGTGTGTGTGTGTGTGTTGGTAGGAACTGGGGGAAGATGAGTGGAATCATCATAGATGCATCTACAACAGTAGACTAAGAATTTTGGATTTTATTCTGTAAGCAATGGCGCATCAGTGAAAATTTTTCAGCAATAACAGTAACACATATAGTAAATGTAGTAACACATTTAGTAAATGCTCAGTGAATTCTTAAGGAATGAAGTGAAGGAGGGTATTTTGGGGAGAACAAATGTTATTTTTATAACTCTTTATAGCTTTACCAAAGTTGTTAAGAGTTTGCACTAATTATCCTGAACATGTGAGCTGAAGATGCACACCAGGGGGAAAAATTATTCTTTCAGCTAAAACTTCTCCAGATTTTAGCGAACTCAATGAAATTAAATGAGATTGCATTTAGGCTGTGCTTTGAGTCCTGAAAAGAGAAAACTCATGGAAAACAAAAGCCAAAATGTAGAGTGGCCAAGATCAGTCTGATGAAAGTTCAACATGGTTATCCGCTGCCAATAAACCTGCCAATATACTGTCTCCACTGAAAAGGTTAGCAAATGTAGTTTTCAGTATGTTTACTTAGGGAGGTGTTTTTCCCCATGGTTGAAGCTCATTAGTAGCAGCTGAAAGTAATTACAGGTCTATTTAAAACAGAGTAATGAGGTAGCAATATAATACACATTGTTAGAATGATAGAATACACATTGTCCTCCATTCAGTGGTGCTCTTTGTGTCTTACCTGTGATCCTGTGATTCGGAGAAAAGCATGAATTCTAAACACAAAGGGTCTTTCCATCTTTATTATAAAAAACACTACAAGTATCGCACAGAAAGAAAGCCCTGGAAGAAGATCGACGTGCGCCTCTCCCTAGACATAAAGCACAAGATAAATTCAACAACGTGAGGGATGTCTGGACTCCAATGACCAATGTTACCCTCTTGTTATGAATACAGGTCTATAAGGAAAGAGAAAAACAACAAGTGGTAAAGGGAGGGCAAGGAGAACTTAAAAATGACAAGAGAGGATTTACAAAAAGACAAGAAAAACACAGAGATTGAATAAACAGCATGTATCCCTTTGTCTAGAAGGGCATGGCCCATCTCAAAACAATGAAACAGGAAAACGTATTCATTGTTTTTACTTGAGGTCCTTTGGTAACATGGTAAATGCTGATAAGAAATGATTATATTACAAATATTATTTTTCCAGAAATGAGCCTACTAGAAAAATTTGCATTGTCAGTTTGATGTTCAAAACTATTATACACATATAACACTTTGATAACACTTACATACAGATTGTCAGACAATTTGGTGATGATGATAAAGAAACTGTCTTATTGAAATTTCCATGGAAATTTATATGCTGCTGCTGCTGCTAAGGCGCTTCAGTCGTGTCCGACTCTGTGCGACCCCATAGACGGCAGCCCAGCAGGCTCCGCGGTCCCTGGGATTCTCCAGGCAAGAACACTGGAGCGGGCTGCCATTTCCTTCTCCAACGCATGAAAGTGAAAAGTGAAAGTGAAGTCGCTCAGTCGTGTCCGACTCCCAGCGACCCCATGGACTGCAGCCCACCAGGCTCCTCCGTCCATGGGATTTTCCAGGCGAGAGTACTGGAGTGGGGTGCCATTGCCTTCTCGGGGAAATTTATAGAATATGACCTAAATACAGAAACCCACCTGTTATTAAGACTCATTCAAAACCAGTCAACAGGTTACAAAAGGAAACTCCAAGTAATGGAGATACCAACCAATATCTCACCTGAGTTCAGCTAAATGTACCAAATAATCTACAAGGCGTTTCGAGTCTTGAAGGTTATGATAACTTTATATACTGTTTTGAAAAGCAGAGAAACCTCTGGTGAATGGTTAGTTTACCCACCCAGCCTGATTCAGAAAATCGGAGGAGGTGGAGACCGTACCCTGCTCGCTCCCACGCCCCGCGCAGCCGCAGACAGGCGCGATGCCCGCCCACACTCCCCTCCCCGCCTGCGGTCCAGCCCTCTTGCTGTCAGTGAGAGCTGTCACATCCCAGGCCGGCACGTGAGACTCTCTCGCTGCTGCCCGTTCTTTGAGGAGGAGCCAGCAGGCACACACGTTTCTCTATTTGTGATGACCTCAGATTATCTTCTGAGGTTTGCTCCGCTGTATCTTATGCCCAGATCTAGGCTATGGCAAACTCGCAGTTTTTGAAAAGAACTTTGATCTTTTATGCTCCCCAGGCCTTTGCCTATCTAATACTCTGTATACAGGGCTTTCCAGATGGCTCTAGTGGTAAAGGCCCCACCTGCCAATGCAGGAGAAATGAGACACTGGTTCAATCCCTGGTCAGGAAGATCCCTGGAGGATGTCATGGCAGCTCACTCCAATATTCTTGCCTGGAGAATTCCATGGACAGAGGAGCCTGCACGCTACAGCCCACAGATAGGGTCGCACAGAGTCGGACTTGATGGAAGCGACGTAGCACGCTTGCCCTCTATATACAAAATCCTCTCCCTCACTTCTTCCCTTGCAAACTCCTTCCCATTCTACAAGACTCAGCTCTAGTCCAATAAGACTCTCTTTCCTTCTTCTCTCCTCTCTCTAGGAAATCACCTGTTGTTCTGTCTCTTCTCCCTGTTTTTCTAGCTCTATCCCTAAACCATGACAGACTTGAGATCGTTCAACAGTCAGCAAATATTCAGCGAGTGTCTACTAGGAGTCGGGAGCCGCTCCACATGCTGAGGATGAAGCCACAAACTCGTGTCCTTCTGGAGTCTCCACCCTAGCAGGAAAGGCAGGTTCAAACCAACCAACCAACCTCTATGTTGTGTTTCCTAACTTTGGTAAAGAAGACCTGGGAATTTTAGATTCTGGGGGAAAAAAGCAAGATAAAGCCTTAAAAATGCACACCCTGCATTAACCCAAGCAAGCCTTTGCCCAGTGATTTTATTCTCAGTGTTAAGGAAACCTAAGGCACAGAAATGTACATGGACTTAGTCAAGGAGGGTCACATGGTACATCGGCAGCAGAGATGGTTCCTCAACCCCATTTCTCCGTTGAATGTTGTCTTCATTCTTCTAAAACCTGACAACTCTCAGGCAACTCATTTGTGGTACAGCTTTGACTATAACCAGGGTCTTTCCCTCCTCCAGCTTTGTATGACTGAAATATCACATTGTGTTCTTATGTACTGCAGGTTTCCCTGGTGGCTCAGATGGTAAAGAATTCACCTGAAGTGTGGGAGACCTTTGTTCAACCTCTGGGTTGGGAAGATCCCCTGGAAGAGGGCATGGCAACCCACTCCAATATTCTTGCCTGGAGAATCCCATGGACAGAGTAGCCTGATGGACTACAGTCCATGGGGTTGCAAAGAGCTGGATATGACCGAGCAACTAAGCACAGCACACACAGCACTTATGTACTGCTGCTGCTAAGTTGCTCAGTCGTGTCCGGCTCTTAGCGACCCCATGGACTGCATGCAGCCCACCAGGCTCCTCCGTCCATGGAATTCTCCAGGCAAGGGTACTGGAGTGGGGTGCCATTGCCTTCTCCTTATATACTGCAAAATGATTGCATATTATTTACGTATGTAAAGGGCTTCCCTGAAAGCTCAGCTGGTAAAGAATCTGCCTGCAATGAAGGAGACCCTGGTTCAGTCCGTGGGTTGGAAGATCCCCTGGAGAAGGGATAGATTATCCACTCTAGTATTCTTGGGCTTCCCTGGCGATTCAGACCATAAGGAATCTGCTTGCAGTGTGGGAGACCTGGGTTTGAACCCTGAGTTGGGAAGATCGCCTGGAGGAGGGCATGGCAACCCACTCCAGTATTCTTGCCTGGAGAATCCCCATGGACAGAGGAGCCTGGCGGGGTACAGTCCATGGGGTCACAGAGAGTCAGACATGACTGAGCGACTAAGCACAGTACACAGCACTTATGTAAAATGATTAGCTAACACCACCAACCCATCGTATTATTACTGTTTATATTTTGTGGTGAGAACATTCAAGGTCTACTTTCTTAGGAACTTTCAACCATATAAGAAGGACTGTAAGCTATAATAACCATACTGCACATTAGAGCCCCAGAAGTTATTCATCTTATAGCTGAAAATTTGTTTTCTTTGACCAATGTCTCCCCATTACACCCAACCCCCAACCTATGGGAACCACCATTCTAGACCCTGTGCCTCTGTGCCTCTGAGAGATTTTGTGCCTCTCACATCTGTATCCATGCATTCATTGATGGACACTTAGATTGTCTCCATATCTTGGTTATTGTGAATTACACTGCAGTGAACATGGGGATACAGATAAAATCAACTCAGAATGAGCTAAAGGCTTGAATGTAAGACCTGAAACAATAAAACTCCTAGAAGAAAATATAGGGGGTAAGTCGATGAAGATAGATCTTGGTGATGGTTTTTGGATTTGACACCAAAAGCAAAGTCAACAAAGGCAAAAATTAATAAGCGAGACTGAATCAGTGTATTTTTCATAGTAATTGTGTAAGGTTATTTGCATGAGGTCAAGTGTGTGGTCCAAAGCCCAGTTGATTTGCCAAACTGTGGTTTAGCCAGAGTGATCAGCTTCCTGAAAAGCTCACTGCTCAGGAGGGTCCCTGAGTTGCTAGAGGAGAAATGATTTTAGAAGGCAGGACTCTAAAAGGTAGCTGCATTTACTGGGCCTTCTTCTCATCTCTTCTCATCTGACATATTTCTGACTGCTGCTCTGGTTATGTGAAATGCTGATTGGCAGGACAGCTAAATCAGGGACGTGTTCTGAATGGACACCTTCTTCCCCATAATGTTTACAAGTGGTTGTGTGAGATTTCTGTTAGAAAAACAACCTGAGAGGAGACTTACATTTGGCCCATCATTCCTGAGGCCAAAATTTACAGCAACTTTGTGAGGGTCTGGATGTGCAAACTGGCACTAAAGGTGCCCCCTCAAGCCTTTGCTTGTGTCATTGCCCATCTGAGGTGCCCTCCTTCCTCTGCTCACTACCAAATCCATTTTTCATCCGATCTCTCCTTCTCGATGTGGCTAGACTACTCTAGCCTTGGCTGAGCTCTCCTCCGTCTGAAGTACTATTCCTCCAAAGTTCTTAAAATACTTTTTGTTTTAATTTAAACCAGGGTTTCTTAAACTCAGCATTGTTGACATCTGAGGCCAGACGATCCTTTGTTGTCCTGTGCCTTGTATGATGTTTAGCAGCCTCTTTAGCCCCTGTTCACTACATGCCAGAGCACTGCGTCCAAGTCATGATGATCAAAAATATTTTCAGGGTGTCCCCGGTGTTCCAGTGGTTAAGAATCTGCCTGCCAATGCAGGGGACATCGGTTTGATCCCTGGTCGGGGAGCTGGGATCCCACATGCTGTGGGGTAACTAAGACCATGTGTGACAACTACTGAGCCTCTTGTGCTGCAACTGCTGAGCCGGTGCATTGCCACGACTGAAGCCGCGTACCCTGGAGCCCATGATCCACAGGAGAAGCCCCCACTTGCCACAACTGCATAATGGCAGCACACAGTTATGGAGACCAGTGCAGCCAGGAATAATTGGCCAGTTAATTAAAAAATAGTTCCAGGCACAGCTGGATGTCTTTTGGGGAACAGAGTCACCCGCGGCTGAGAAGCATTGATTCAAACTCTCGTGCATGTATTAGTAGCAATAGCAGCAGGAGTGCATTAGGCATTTCTGTACTGGGCACTTTGCCAAGGGCTTTCCACAGTCTGTCACTCTAGATCCTTAGGTAAGGAATAACGCATGAAGTATCCTAGCCCCATTTTATGCATGGGAAAACAGGCTAACTTGCCCAAGGTCACAGAGCTGGAAAGTGATGGGGGCTGAGATGCAAAAACAGTCCTCCCGACCCAGAGCAGATACTTATTAAAAAAAAAAAAAAAAAAAAAACTTTAAAATTTTGTATTGGGTTATAGCCAATCAGGGGCTTCCCAGGTAGCACTAAGTGGTAAAACCTGCTTGCCAATACAGGAGAGGTAAGAGACACACGTTCGATCCCTGGGTTGGGAAGACTCCCTGGAGGAGGGCACGGTAACCCACTCCAGTATTCCTGCCTGGAGAATCCCATGGACAGAGGGGCCTGGCTGTCTGTTGTCCATAGGGTCGCACAGAGTCAGACATGACTGAAGCAGCTTGGCGCGCACGCACGCAGCCCATCAGCGCAGGTCCTTGAAACCGCCGTTCTGCCCTGCGTGGTTTCTCTTCCTGCCCGCAGCCCCGCAACCAAGTGATTTTTTCCCCTCGGCACTGGTACTTCTTTCCAAAAGCAGCAGTTTTTCCAGCATTCAGTAAGCCAAACTTTTTTTTAACACGCCAAAGCCTCTAGTACCAGTCAGCGGGCGCCCCTCCTCAGACGTGTGGGTCTCAGGTCCTCGGGGCCCCTCTGCTAAGCCAGAAATCCAGAACCAGCTGTGCAGTAGCCCCTCCTCGGAGGTCGAAGTTACTCCTTGGCAGGGCCTCTCTTCAGGCATCTAAATTTTAATCATCTCAGCCTCTTCCCTTTGTCCCCCAGTCCAGGGCAGTAGCTGCTTCCTGCATTTGTACCTCTGTGCTACATTCTCATTTTCCTTCTGGCTTTCTCGTTACCTGGTTAACAGTCGTTCATGCCCAACTAGCAATCCTTACATTAAACTGTCCCTATTGTGAAATAGGGCTTCCCTAATGACTCAGTCGGAGAAGGCAACGGCACCCCACTCCAATACTCTTGCCTGGATAATCCCATGGACGGAGGAGCCTGATAGATTGCAGTCCATGGGGTCGCTAAGAGTCGGACACGACTGAGCGACTTCACTTTCACTTTTCACTTTCATGCGTTGGAGAAGGAAATGGCAGCCCACTCCAGTGTTCTTGCCTGGAGAGTCCCAGGGACGGGGGAGCCTGGTGGGCTGCCGTCTATGGGGTCGCACAGGGTCGGACACGACTGAAGCGACTTAGCAGCAGCAGCAGTGACTCAACAGTAAAGAATCTGCCTGCTAATGCAGAAGACAGGGTTTGAGCCCTAGGCTGGGAAAATCCCCTGGAGAAGGAAATGGCAACCCACTCCAGTATTCTTGCATGGAAAATCCCATAGATGCAGGAGCCTGGCAGGCTACAGACCATGGCATCATGAAACAGCTGGACACAATTGAGCAACTAAAACAGCAACCAACAACAACATTGTGGAATAACTGGTGTGGTTTCTGTGTCTATTTTTTTTTTTTTTTTGGTTTCTGTGTCTTGACTGGACCCTAAGCAAGACAGATTCTCCCCAGTACTTATCAAGATTCATTGCTAAATACCCTCAGAGACCAAGGGCAGAGCTGAATATATTTATTTTATGTGACTCAGGTGATTAGCATATATATTCAGAGTTTTGAATGTGGCTCCTGGGAATTGTGATATTTATTAAGAATGTTAACATATTTAATCTTATTTTTGATGTTATGAAGAGAAATAAAATAGAGACTCTGGTACAAGCAGCAATGAAGATTTATCATCTGATGTTATTCTATGTTTCTTGTGGGGCCTCTGAACCTGCAGGTAATAGGCAAAACCACTGGAGAGACAACAGAATCTGTATGGAATGAACTTTTTAAAAAAGGTACACTTAATACAGCAATAAACCATTGGTAGGAAATTAAATTGAAACAGGAGAATGGGTTTTCCTTGGGGGATCTTCGGATCAGCACACTAAGGGATTTCTTCAAGAAAAGAAATTGACGGGGATCCGAGGCTAGGCTGATAAATCCCACCAGTCTGTTTTGATTAACAAATGCTTTTTCCCTCAAGTGACGGGATATGAACATTAATGAGTTTTAATCATGGAGAAAGCATGCTTCATGCTTATATCCCCAGCATTGCAGTTTTAATAACTTTTCCAGGTACTGTGCGATGCCTCCAGAGTCTCTGAGGGCTTCAATCACAGTTTCTGTAATAATCCTCAACTTTATTCAAAAGGCTAACCTGATACCTAAAATATCCTAAATTATGTTGAGCCATTTCCATGTTACCTGCTCCCAAGGGTTTCCATAAGCTCCTTAGAGGGGTAGGAATCAAATGCAGGAGAACCTGAGATTTACATAGACAGCACCTCCCTAAGGGGTGACCCCAGTTCCTTCAACTTGAGTCACAGGATCCCAGCAGCCCCACAGTGATTGCAGTCCCATCAGGGCCCCTCACTACTCCAACAGCTGCTCAGACCTCCCCACAGAGACCTTGCTGCTCTGAAGAATGAGGACTTCTTGGTGGATTAACCAAGGTTTCCCCACAAGTCTTGTCATTACTCCCATAGCATTTCTTCTTTTCCCTTGTGTATGCATTAATTGCTCAATCAGGCTCAACTCTTTGCAACTCTGTTGCCTGTAACCCTCCAGGCTCCTCTATCCATGGAATTCTCCTGGGAGCTACCAAACCCATCTGCTGCCCAGCTCCAGATTCCTTTTCATGCCAGGGTGGGGGGGGGGGAATCTTTGTTTACTTGGTAGGGTATTGTTATGCACGATGTCCGAATCCCCGAGCGGGAAGAGAGAAGGCCTCCAAGACAATGCAACTCGCAAAAAGGGAAGTTTATTGCTGACTCGAGTCAGGGCTCCTGCTGCAACCAACGCAGTGGTGCAGGGTCAGAGAGCCCTGAGCCCAAGCTGTTACACAAATTTATAGGGTGAGCACACGCAGTTGGTAGTTGGTTTAAGTGAATTGGTTACAAGTTTACAAAGCAATTTCATTGGTCAAAACTTTCACGTGCGCTGGACTTTCCCGGGAGTTTCCACCCCGTTCCTAATTTCCTCATTGGCAAACAGCAGTCAGTGTCAAGCGAAAGCTGATTGATTGTATCCAGGTGGCCTGATAATCTTACCACCCAGAAGTAGGAAGGCCTACTCCTAATCTAAGTTGCCTGCCATGGTGTTGCCTCACATTGGCAGGAGCCCTGACTTGAGTCAGCAATAAACTTCCCTTTTTGCGAGTTGCTTTGTCTTGGAAGCCTTCTCTCTTCCTGCTCGGGGATTCGGACATCGGGCATAACAGTATAAGACTACTCAGATAAGTAGTGTTCCTATTACTTGCAACTAGATGTTTCGACCAAAATGATGCCAGCTGGTTTTGATTGTATCAGATTGGTTGGTCAATTCACTTTAACCAAAGAAACAAAAACACCTGTCAACTAAATGAGTACATCTTAAGTATTTCAGTTGTGTTTGACTCTTTGTGACCCTATGGACTGTAGCCTCCCAGGCTCCTCTGTCCATGGGATTTTCCATGAAAGCATATTGAAGTGGGTTGCCATTTCCTCCTCCAGAGGATCTTCCAGACCCAGGGATCAAACCTGCATCTTTTAACATCTCCTGCATTGGCGGACAGATTCTTTACCACTATTGCCAGCTGGGAACAAAATAAATTTGTTGTGTGAACAATTGCATTGAGCAGCTACAAACACATTTTGATTTCAATCTTGGGCCATGCTGAACAGGGTTGCTTGGGATTCAGCACCAGGAGGCTTTATGTGACCTTCCAGTGGATGAGAATATCCTATAGAAAGCACCAGAGAGTCATCAGTGGTTCCATGTTTCATCCAGTTTTCAATTTTAACAGTCTTGCCATGTGTCTTTTTTTTCTGATAAAGAGGACCCCCCCCCCGCCTTTTCACAGTTTAGAACAAAACTTTTGCTAATTACATTAACTGTACTATTTCCTGATAATTAATAATAGTCTTTTCCCTCAATCATTATCTTTTTCTTCTATTCTAATTGTATCATTCTTTTGAATAAAGATACTTTAAAATTGGGGGTAGAAATAGATGCAGTAAAAATACAGATTTTCATACATACATAATTTGGTTAAGATTACACAATAATTTAAGGTGACTGCAGCCTTTTTTGAAGGACTGATTTAAAATAATAGAAATTATTCTTATTACTCTTGGAACTTCTCTTTTATGCCATCGGTTCTTTCATGTTTTTCATCCAGGAAACAGCCTGAAAACTTCTCCAGAAATGATGAAATTAGATGGCTGGATTGTTCCCTACAGAGCTGAGTTTCAAGGTTTTTATGTGTTTTTTTTTCCTAGAGAACAAATGGCACCAATGTCAATAAATAGTACTTATTTTCTCAACTCAGGAATGAATCAAAAACATTGCTGTTTTTGATGACCAAACTGTCACAAACTGTTTCAAATATCTTTTGATCCTCTTCCGTGTTTTTTAATTCACTGTTTGCTCTTTGAAAATAAGACTACGGAAATTCAAGTTTGAAAATATCTAAGGGCTTTGACATAGCTGACTTAAAGAAACAAAAGAAGTTTGTTTTTTGGTTTTTTTTTTACAAGAGAAGTTTTAAAGCTCATAGTCAGAAAGGTGGAGAAGTAGAAGGAGACATTTCCCCAAGAAACTAAAAGGTACAGGTGGCTAATGTGGAACGATCTTTATGTTCCTTCTTGTAGAAAGTTAACATCCTGGTTTCCAGGGAATTACAGTAAGATTTGTTGTTTTCTCATTGCCAGCCATTATACTAAGAACCTTGTGAACACTTATCTCACTATTTCTATAAGAAGTCCATAAAGTATAAAACACAGTGAAGTAAGCCCTCTCTTTGAGGAAGGAAAATATGTAAAGGAATGTCCCTTTAAGAGGGGCATCAACTTTAAGAAAGAAAAATATAAAGGAAAATACTCCTGAAATAACTTAGCTTGTATAGATGCTATGTTCTAAAGGTCTTATTCAGTGCTGACAAAGTAACTGAGTCAAAGCCAGAGATCCACAACCCCCTTGTTGATCCTGAGTAGAAAATTGATTATATCCCCTCCTCTATCAAACAGACACTTCCCTGTGATGCTTTCCTCCTGGTCCCGAAAAACTCTAATGATGTTAAAAATTTTTATTAATTTGCATTTCTCTGATAATGAGTGATGTTGACTATCTTTTCATGTGTTTGTTATCCATCTGTATGTCTTCTTTGGAGAAATGTCTGTTTAGTTCTTTGGCCCATTTTTTGATTGGGTCATTTATAAAATCTGCTTTTACCAATGTGTCAAAAATTAAAAAGCATGTCAAAAATTAAAAAGCATGTTTTAATAATTGTAGAAAGTCATTAATATAAGCTCAATATATCATGAGTCATTTGACATGTAACTGAACTTAAAATGAATTTGACTTTCTTTTCTCTCTCCCTTTCATCTCCAGTCTAAAACTAAATTCAACATTCTCTAACACCATAAGAAAATCAAAATAGTTCTGGTGTTTTAGACAACACTCATTTTGTCATCTTCTGCCTGCACTGGCTCAAAATAGATATTAAGATACCTCTGGCAATCTTAAAATAACCTAAAACAGCACAATTCATTTTTGCTTTTAATTGAAATATATTTGTCTCTTGTTGTGCAGTCACTCAGTTGTGTCTGACTCTTTGTGACCCCATGGACTGCAGCACGCCAGGCTTACCTGTGCTCCACTAACTCCTGGAGTTTGCTCAAATTCATGATCATTGAGTCGGTGATGCCATCCAACCATCTCATCCTCTGTCGTCCTCTTCTCCTTCTGCCCACAATCTTACCCAGAATCAGAGTCTTTTCCAATGAGTACGCTCTGCACATCAAGCGGCCAAAGTATTGGAGCTTCAGCCATGCTGAATGGGTCATCAATCCTTCCAATAAAAATTCAGGATTGATTTCTTTTAGGATTGACTAGTTTGATCTCCTTGCTGTCCACGGGACTCTCAAGAGTTTTTTCCAACACCTTAATTGGGAAGCATCAATTCTTCAGTACTCAGCCTTCTTTATAGTCCAACTCTCACATCCTTACATGACTACTGGGAAAACCGTAGCTTTCACTAGATGGGTCTTTGTTGGCAAAGTAATGTCTCTGGTTTTTTTTTTTTTTTTTTTTTTTTTTTTTTTAATGTCTCTGTTTTTTAATACGCTGTCTAGGTTGGTCATAGCTTTTCTAACAAGGTGCAAGTGAATTTTAATTTCATGGCTACAGCCACCGTCCACAGTGATTTTGGAGCTCATGAAAGTAAACTCTGTCACTGTTTCCCCATTTATTTGCCATGAAGTGATGGGGCTGGATGCCATGATCTTAGTTTTTTGAATGTTGAGTTTTAAGCCAGCTTTTTCACTTTCTTCTTTTACCCTCATCAAGAAGCTCTTTAGTTCCTCATCACTTTCTGCCATTAGAGTGGTATCATCTGCATATCTGAGGCTGTTGATATTTCTACCAGCAATCTTGATTCCAGCTTGTGTTTCATCCAGCCCAGCATTTTGCATGATGTACTCTGCATATAAGTTAAATAATCAGGGTGACGGTATACAGCCTTGACACACTCCTTTCCCAATTTGGAACCAGTCCGCTGTTTCATGTCTGGTTCTAATTGTTGCTTCTTGACCTGCATACAGGATTCTCAGGAGACAGGTAAGGTGGTATGATTCATTATTTTTATAGATTATACTCCATTTAAATTTACTTTAAGACATTAGCTATATGCCTTGTGCTGTATAATATATTTTTGTATCTTGTTTATTTAATCCCCTTCCCCCTATTTTGCCCCAGCCCCCTACCCTCTCCCCACTGGTAATGACTGCTTTTCTGCATCCGTGGGTCTGTTTCTGTTTTGTTATACTTATTCATTTGTTTTATATTTTAGACTCCATATATGAGTGAAAAACATACAATATTTTCTTTCTCTGTCTGACTTATTTCACTAACCATAATATCCTCCAGCTTCATTCATGCTGTTGTAAATAGCAAACTTTTATTCATACACACACACACACACACACACACACACACACACACACACACACATATATATATATTATATATACACATACCACATCTTTATCTATCCATCTGTGTTGATGTGAACTTGGATTGTTTACATATCTTGCCTACTGTAAATTATGCTTCTGAACACTTGGATGCATAATCTTTTTGAATTAGTGTTTTTGGTTGTTTTATTTTCTTTGGATATATACCCAGGAATGGAATTGCTGGATAATATGTTAGTCCTATTTGTAGTTTTTTGAGGAACCTCCACACTATTTTCCATACCAGCTGTGCCAATTTACATTCCTGCTAAAAGTGACTACAATTTGCTTTTCTCCACATCCTTACCATCATTTCTTATTTGTTGTCTAGCCATTCTGACAGGTGTGGGGTGATATCTCATCATGGTTTGAATTTGCACTTCCCTGATGATTAGTGATGCTGAGCATCTTTTCATGTGCCTATTGTCCATCTGTTTGCCTTCTTTGGAAAAATGTTTATTCAAGTTCCTCTACTCATTTTTTATTGGATTTTTTAATATTGAGTTGTATGAGCTGTTTATATATTTCAGACTTTAACCCAATAACAAATATGTCATTTGCAAATATTTTCCCCCATTCAGTAGGTTTTTGCACTTTGTTCATAGTTTCCTTCTCTGTGCAAAAGCTTTTAAGTCCCACTTGTTTGTTTTTGCTTTTGTTTCCTTTGCCTGAGGAAATAGATGCAGAAAAATATCGCCAAGATATGTCAGTGTGTACTGTATATGTTTCCTATAACCAATGTCTTAGTGCTGCTCTGAGAATTTAGACGTGAAGATGAGTAAATCCATACCCTTCCCAGTGCCAGGTACATGGGAGGGACTTCACTGACGTGGATTGCCTTCCTTCTCTGGGAAAAGGAGTATCTTAGTTTTCTTTTGAGTCCCCTTAGCCAGTTTTCCCCAGACTCTGAGATTTCAGGCTTTGTCTGTGCGTTAGTCTCCTAGAGTGCCATAGCAAAGTGCCAGACACTAGGTGGCTTAACTAGCAGACATTTATGCCTCACAGATCTGGGAGTCAGAGGTCTGAAATCAAGATTTCAGCTTGCTGGCTCCTCCAGAGGGCTGTGAGGGCAGGGTCTGCCCTGCGCCTTTCTCTCAGCTCCTGGGAGCCTCAACATTGCCTGCCTCTAGACGCTGCTCTTCCTGTGTCTTCCTTCACATTGTCTTCCTTCTACACACATATGTCTCTGTGACCAAATTTCCTTTTTTCTTTTTCTTATAAGGACCCAGTCTTATTGGATTAGTGCTGGCCCTAAAAATTTCATTTTAGTTTGATTGCCAACAAAGATCCATGTAGTGAAAGCTATGATTTTTCCAGTTGTCATGTACGGATGAGAGCTGGACCATAAAGAAGTCTGAGCACTGAATACTTGATGCTTTCAAATTATGGTGCTGGAGGACTCTTGAGAGTCCCTTGGACTGCAAGGAGATCAAACAAGTCTGAAGGAAATCAACCCTGAATATTTATTGAAAGGACTGATGCTGAAGCTGAAATTCTAATACTTAGGCCACCTGATGCAAAGAGCCAACTCATTGGAAAAGACCTCAATGCTGTGAATTGTGGGAGGCAGGAGGAGAAGGGGCTGGCAGAGAATGAGATGTTTGGATGACATCACTGACTCAATGGACATGAGTTTGAGCAAACTCTGGGAGATAGTGGAGGACAGGGAAGCTTGGCGTGCTACAGTCCATGGGGTCGCAAAGAGTCGGACATGACTTAGCGACTGAACAGCAACCTGTTAAAAGCTCTACTTCCCAACAAAGTCACATTCTAAGATTACTGAAGGTTTGGACTTCAACATATTTTTGCTGGGACACAACTCAACACATAATAGTTTAATTGCTTTTTAAAAAATTTGAGTAGCTGATATACAATTGCTGGTTCTTTGCTTTGTTTTTGTAAAGCCAGGTCTTAAAGTCTTAAAAGCAAAATGCCTGCCATCTATTAATTCCACCCTTTCAAATATTTTGAATGTTGTAAAAAAATAAGGAAAGTTTATTATGCTGGAGCTGCCATAGCTTTCACAATGTTTTACAAAAGAGATCTTAGATGGGAGTGGAGGAGACAGAACCATTTGAAGTTTGGGGCTATTTTCTCGACTAAGATAAGACTTGATATGTATTTATTTACCTCACACGCTGGGAGTTCTGAGAATGATTAAAGATTTTATTTGAAGATCAGGATGCTTATTACTAAAATAGCATCAACAAAACCCTTCCTGACTGCCAGTGCTGTAGGGTACTTGTATAAACTCATTAATTCTTCTTGGTAATTTGTCCTACTTCTATTCTATAGTTTATGTATTAGTAAGTGCTATAGACAGTGTTTGTGTCTCCCGCAAATTCATGTGTTGAAGCCCTAATTTGCAGTGTGATCCTATTTAGAGGTAGGGCTTTGGGGAGGTGATAGGTCAAGAGGGAGGAGCCCTTATGAGTGAGATTAGTGCCTTTGAAGAAGAGACTGCAGAGAGATGATTTCTCTCCTGGGCGTGAAAGGACACAGCAAGAAGACACCCAATGTGCACACCAGGAAGGAGTTCCCACCAGGAACCAGCCCCACCAGGGCCTTATCTTGGACTTCACAGCCTTCAGAACTGTGAGAAATAAATAGCTGTTGTTTAAGCCACCTAGCCTATGGTATGTTGCTATAGGACTAAGACAATAAGCCAAAATCAAAATTCTCCTTAACGTTCTTGCTAATACACTTGTAATGTCAGCACTTCTTGGTTGGCCCACTTCTTCCAATGCTGGTCAATTTCTTCTCCCAGTGAAGCAGTTTCAAATACTTTATCTCTTGGGAGATCCACAGGAGAGTTGAGTGCTAGGCCACCTCCAAATCAGGGAACAAGTTGTTTAGTCATCAGATTTTCTATGTAGAAGAAACTTGAATCACTTGTGCGTGTCTCTCTCTTTCTGTCTCTCTCTGTTTCTCTCCACTTTCTCTCTATTTTGTATGGGACTTTGAAACTGTCCAGCAAAAAGTACTCTTAAATGGTCAGCTTATTAGACTCATTTCAGACAGTTTCATAAACAAACATTGCTTAGATCATTTGCCTTCAAAAATAATGATGACTCCTTCTTCTCTGGCTTAGTTTTCTTCTTTCTCCTGGTAATTATTTTTCATTTCTGTACTCTTTGAGTTTTCATCATCTAAAGGAAACATCAGCTCTTTGATGCTACAAGGCAGCTGGCTTGAGACACCTTTTTACTGTCCTTTGATATCAGTGCTATTGCTACTTATACAGTAGAAATGCTGCATTTTAATCGTTTATGTAACATTTAACTAAGAAATAGAATATAATGGGTTGTGATTTATAAGACTCATTAACCATGCTCTGGAGAGTCTAGTTGATCTTCTTATATGTACTTTTACCTTATAGTACATGTTCTTTTTTTTTTTTTAGTTTTCCACCTGAGATTTATTTTTTTTTCCCAATTATTTTTATTAGTTGGAGGCTAATTACTTTACAATATTGTAGTGGTTTTTGCCATACGTTGACATGAATCAGCCATGGATTTACATGTGTTCCCTATCCTGAACCCCCCTCCCACCTCCGTCCCCATCGCATCCCTCTGGGTCCTCCCAGTGCACCAGCCCCGAGCACTTACCTCATGCATCCAACCTGGGCTGGTGATCTGTTTCACACTTGATAGTATACATGTTTTGATGCTGTTCTCTCAGATCATCCCTTTTAATGAACTTCAGCCCCAGAAGATATTTACTAAATTGTTTTTTTTTTTTAATTTAAACACCTAATGAAACAGCATTTCATGAAATGAGTATACCTTTGACTAAAATGCCAACTTTAAAAATAACTGAGATTTCATATGCTAGAAATGCCAGTCAGGTTTTGTGGTATTGTGAACTTTGTATCTGGATTTAATTTGAAATTTGAGTCTGAGTCCCAGTTTCCATGTGTGTTTGTTTCATCTTGGAGAACTAATTTAGACTGCGAATCACAGTTACTTTTCATATAAAATGAATAGAACAATACTCATCTTACAGAGCTATTGTAAACATTAAATTGTACACAAAAATAGATCATAAATATAAATGTAGCTGCTAAAACTACAAAACTGTTAAGACTCTATCGAAATTTGAAACTTTTGTTTTGAAAATAATACTGTCAAGAAAGTGAGAAGACAACCCAAAGAATGGAAAAAAATCTCGCAAACCATGTATGTCATAAGGAACTTGTATCCAAGATACATAAAGAACTCTTACAACCCAAGAAATCAAACATGCACCCACAGAAAACTTATACATAAATGTTCACAGCACTGTTGTAATAACCCCAAAGCAGAAACAAACCAAGTACCATTCAACTGATGAATGAATAAACAAAATGTGGTAATTCATTTAAGGGAATATTATTCACCCCTTAAAAAGAATGAAGTACGAATCCATACTGCAACATGAATGAATCGTGAAAACATTATGCTATATGAAACAGTCAGTCATGAAAAACAGCATATTGTAAGATTTCATTTGTATGAAATGTCAGAAAGAAGCAAACTTACAGAGAGAAAACAGAAAGTAGGTAGTTGCCAAGGGCCTGGTCGGGGAGGGAAGAGTGGAAAGAAATGGGGAATGACTGCCTAGGAGTGTGGAGTTTCTTTATGTGGGAACCAAAATAGTCTAAGTAATTATGGTTGCACGTCCTGTGAATATACTAAACCCTCTGAACTGTAGGCTTTAAATAGATAAACTTTATAGTATGTAAATTATATCTCAATAAAGCTATTTAAAAAATTAAATAGCATTTTTTAGGGCCCTAGCATACTGTAAATTACATAGCAGGCATGTAGTAAATTTTAGTTCCTTTCCCCTGGGCTGTTGTAAACCTTGTTGGCTTTGTTAATCTAATCTACTTTTGTTCTATTTCATTAATTTCTGTTCTTGTCATTATTTTTTTTCTGCTTTCTTTAGATTTGATTTGAAGTTTTTTCCAACTTTTCTTAGATGAATCCTGAGCTCAATAATCTTCAGCTTTACTTCTTTTAAAATGCAAGCATTTAAGAACAAATATTTCTCTCCAAGCATTGCTTTAAGCTATAATCCAAGGTCCTACATTTCTAACTTACCCCTTGACATTTTCTTAAAAATTTAGAAATATATTTACTCACTTCAGGATATAAGAAGTTTTTCTGTTTATATTTTTATTTTCTGTTTAATATATTTTTGTTTATATTTATGAATATAATAAAATATTCCTAGCTTAATTGCATTGGGATCAGAAAATACAACGTATGATTTCCACTTTTTGAAGTCTGTTTTGCACCTTGATTTATGACCCATTAGAAGGTCTGATCATGGGCATGATAAGCCATGTTCTAGATATGTTCATTAAATCAAATTTATCATGTTATTCAAATCCTCTATAGCTTTAATGATTTAGTATCTTTATTCTAGCTGTTACTGAGAGAAATATGTTAAATCGCTCATTATGATTATTTATTTGCTGATTTCTCCTTATAGTTCTGTCAGGGTTTGCTTTATATTATTTTGAGTTTATGTTATTTAATTCATACAAACTTAAAATTGCTATATTATCCTGGTGAGTTGAAACTTCTATAGTTATGAGGCACCTCTTATCTTTGATAATGCTTTAATCCTTAAAGTCTATCTTGTCTAATACTGGTATAGTTGCATTTTTTTCTTTCATTTTGCAGTCAACTATACCTATTTACTTAAGGTATGTCACTTATAAGCAGCCTGTGCTTGGATTTTGTTTTTAACTTCTGAATTATTTCGCCTGTTTATGAAATAAGGATATTTACATTAAATATTTGATATATTTGAATTTATACCAATCTGCTATATATTTGTAAATATGTGCATTTTATGTACTTTCTATTTATGCTGCCTGTTCTATATTCTTTTCTTGCTTTTTTTTTGGATTATTTTTGATGATCATTTCTTTTCTTTTGTTTTCTTACACCCATGTGGAAGTAATATATTCTTTACTAGCCTCTTAGGAGCTATATTATTAACATTAATTCTAGAATTGTCAAAAGCAAATATTAATTTTTTTTACCTGATTCTGCAATAATGTAAGGAGCATCCTCTCCCAATTTTTATATATTTGTTTATGTATAAACATTCATTTATTCTCTTTCCTTCTGTCCCTTTCTGTGTTCCTCTCTACTTTCTAACATATGGATACATGTCACAATATATTATCATTATTAGCTTGTAGAAGAAATATTTATTTAATTTTACTGATATATTTGCCTTCTCCCATTGTTCATTATTTATTCCAATATTTGTAAACTTCCTCCAGGGATAATACTCTTTTTGCTTTCAGAGCTTGCTTGTGATTAATTCTTTCAATTTTGCATATCTGAAATGCCTTAATTGCACTGTCAGTTCTGCTCTTGAAGGAACTTTTTGTTAGCTATAGGATTCTAGATGATAGCTCTTCTCTTTCTACAAAATTCTATAGTGTGACATTCAATCTTCATTGAGAAGTCAACTGTCAGTATAATAGTTCAACCTAGACAGCATATTAAAAAGCAGAGACATTACTTTGTCAACAAAGGTCCATCTAGTCAAAGCTATGGTTTTTCCAGTAGTCATGTGAGTCCAGTATGGCTGTGAGAGTTGGACTATAAAAAAGCTGAGCACTGAAGAATTGATGGTTTTGAACTGTGGTGCTGCAGAAGACTCTTGAGAGTCCCTTGGACTGCAAGGAGATCCAACCAGTCCATCCTAAAGGAGATCAGTCCTGGGTGTTCATTGGAAGGACTGAAGCTGAAACTCCAATACTTTGGCCACTTGATGTGAAGAACTGACTCACTTGCAAAGACCCTGATGCTGGGAAAGATTGAAGGTGGGGGGAGAAGGGGATGAGATGGTTGGATGGCATCACAGACTTAATGGACATGAGTCTGAGTAAACTCTGGGAGTTGGTGATGATCAGGCAGGCCTGGCATGCTGCAGTCCGTGGGGTCCCAAAGAGTCGGACACGACTGAGTGACTGAACTCAAGTGAAGGTAATCTTTTCTACCTACTTTTAAAATTTATTTTTTATCTTTGATTTTAACTGGTTTTATTTTGAGGTATCTAAGTGTGGATTTATTTTTATTTATCATACTTGGGTTTGCAGAACTTTTTCATTATCTCTGAATTGAAAAATCATTCATCTGTTTGATGAATTGGGAAATTCTCAGCCATTATCACTTCACACATGGCATCTGCCCTGTTCTTTCTCTCCTTTCCTTCTGGAAATCCATTTAAGCACATAATACACCTTCTGACTACCTCTTCTCTTGCTCTTTTTTGTATTTTTCATCCTTTTCTTTCCCCATATTCCATTCTGTATAATTTCTTCTAGCCTATCTTCCATTCTTTAGTTTTCTATTCGGTTGTGTCTAATCTTTTGTTAAACACAGTCTCTGAATTATTGACTTTTACTATTGTATGTTAGAATTCAAATTTTTATTTAGTTCTTTTATATTTTCTCAGTTCTAGAATTTTAATTGAATTATTTTTATATTCCAAACCTCTAATGAAAGTTTACACCTTTTCATCTATTTTATTTATTTTCCCCTCTATTTAAAAAATATATTAATCGTGTTTCTTGTTAAATCCTTGTCAGCTAGCTCTTTTATTTGGATTACCTGTGAGTCTTCTATAACTATTTTCTTTTGACTTTAGTCAAAGTGTCCTGTCTTTGGCATACCTAGTAACTTTTATTTATTGCCAGGCATTACATACAAAACTGCATTTAAGCAGTCAATCCTAAAGGAAAACAAAAAAACAAAAAACCAACCCTGACTATTCATTGGAAGGACTGATGCTGAAACTGAAGCTCCAATACTTTGGCCACCTGATGTGAAGAGCTGATTCATTGGAAAAGACCCTGATGCTGAAAAGATTGAAGGCAGGAGGAGAAGGGGACAACAGAGGATGAGATGGTTGGATGGCATCACTGACTCAATGGACATGAGTTTAAGCAAACTCTAGGAGACAATGAATGACAGGAAAGCACACTGTGCTACAGTTCATGGGGTTGCAAAGAGTCAGACTTGGAGACTGAACAACAAATAATGTAAACTTCAGGCTTCACAGGTAGCACCAGTGGTAAAGAAGTTGCCTGTCAATGCAGGAGACATGAGACACAGGTTCAATCCCAGGGTCAGAAAGACCCCTGGAGGAGGGCATGGCAACCCACTCCAGTATTCTTGCCTGGGAAATCTCATGGACAGAGGGGCCTGGAGGGCTACAGTTCATGGGGTCTCCAAAAGAATTGCATATGACTTAGCAACTCAACAACTTGATAGATGGAGTCATTGTTTATCACTTTAATCCAATTAGGAAGATTAGAGGTTTTTAACTAAGAACCTCATGTAGTTACAGGACTTGTTTCCCCAGAGGTCCCCAAGCTCTAACCTTGCCTCAAAAGATTGTTGAGGCAACGCCACTGCTCTTTTCAAAGTTTTCTCACTAAAATTTTTAACATTCTACCCGACTCATCCCTAGTATTCAGGAAATGTCCAGTGGAATAAACCAGCTATGTGCTTGACCCCCTGCCCCCCAAAATCTCTGCCAAAAGTTTTGCTGATTTCCTGGTTCTCCTGAAACATCTTTCCCAAGCTTTGCATCAGGCTTTTCACCAGACTCAGCCTCCTTACAACAGTCAGAAAAGACACGCACCTTTAGAAAAATGTGGCTGCAGCAGTCAACTCACCCCTCCAAGGTCCTTCCCTCTTGTGAGTCTTAGGCCTACTAATGGCCATTGCTTCAGCTGCATTCCACCACCTTAAAGAAAAGACTTTTGAATTGTATCCAAATTTTCTCTTTGTTCTAAGTGGGATGTTGGTCTGTTGCTAGTTATTTCACCACTCTTCAATGCAGAAATCCTTTGAAAATGTATGTGTCACTTTTTTAATAGTTTCCAATAGTTGGCTGAAATTTCCAAACTTGTCCTTTATAAACATAATAAGCATTTGTTTTAAAGTCTGTATCAAATAATTCAACTGTCTGGAGTTATGCCTTGTTGTTCAGTCACTCAGTTGTGTCCACCTCTTTGAGACCCTGTGGACTGCAGCAGGCCAGGCTTCCCTGTCCTTCACCTATCTGTCTCTGTTTTCTAGTATTTATGCTGATGTTTGTTCTGATTGTTTCATGTCCTCAAATACTTGTTTATCATTGATTATATGCCAAACATAGTATATGAAAAAATTACTCAGAGTAATGTTTAAAAGTCAATGGTTATTCTATCTTCCTCCGGAGAGAACTTTTGTTTGCTTTTGCTAATAATCAGGATCATCTTAATGTTGTTGTTGTTCAGTCACTCAGTCATGTCCAACTCTTTGCAACCCCATGGACTACAGCACCCAGGCTTCCCTACCCTTCACTATCTCTAGGACTTTGCTCAAATTCATGTCCATTGAGTCGGTGATGCCATCCATCCTCTGTCATGCCCTTCTCCTCCCACCTTCAATCTTTCCCAGCATCAGGGTCTTTTCCAATGAGTCAGTTCTTTGCAGCAGGTGGCCAAAGTATTGGAGCTTCAGCATCAGTCATTCCAGTGAATATTCAGGGTTGATTCCCTTTAGGATTGACTGGTTTGATCTCCTTGGTGTCCAAGGAACTCTCAAGAGTCTTCCCCAACACCACAGTTCAAAAGCATCAATTCTTCGGCACTCAACCTACTTTATGGTACAACTCTCACATCTACATGACTACCAAAAAAAACCATAGCATTGACTATCTGGACATTTGTTGGCAAAGTGATGTCTCTGCTTTTTAATATACTGCCTAGGTTTGTCATAGCTTTTCTTCCAAGGAGCAAATGTCTTTTAATTTCATGGCTGCAGTCACCATCTGCAGTGATTTTGGAACCCAAGAAAAGAAAGTCTTTCACTGTTTCCATTGTTTCCCATCCATTTCCCAGGAAGTGATGGGACCAAATGCCATGATCTTAGTTTTCTGAATGTTGAGTTTTAAGGCAGCTTTTTCACTCTCCTCTTTCACTTTAGTTCTTCTTCACTTTCTGCCATAAGGGTGGTGTCATCTGCATATGTTAGGTTATTGGTATATTTCCTGGCAATCTTGATTCCAGCTTGTGCTTCATCCAGCCCAGCATTTCACATGATGCATATAAGTTAAATAAACAGGGTGACAATATACAGCCTTGACATACTCCTTTCCCAATTTGAAACCAGTCTGTTGTTCCATGCCTGGTTCTGTTGCTTCTTGATCTGCATACAGGTTTTTCAGGGGACATGTAAAGTGGCCTGGTATTCCCATCTCTTTAAGAATTTTCCACAGTTTGTTGTGATCCACACAGATAAAGGCTTTAGTGTAGTCGGTGAAACAGAAGTGGATGTTTTTCTGGAATACCCTTGCTTTTTCAATGATTCAACGGATGTTGTCAATTTGATCTCTGGTTCTTCTGCCTTTTCTAAATCCAGCTTGTACATCTGGAAGCTCTCGGTTCATATACTGTTGAAGCCTAACTTGAAGGATTTTGAGCATTACCTTGCTAGCATGTGAAATGAGCACAATTGTGTGGTAGTTTAAATATTCTTTGGCATTGCTCTTCTTTGGGATTAGAATGAAAACTGACCATTTACAGTCCTGAGGCCACTGCTGAGTTTTCCAAATTTGCTGGCACATTGAGTGCAGCACTTTCACAGCATCATCTTTTAGAACTTGAAGTAGCTTAAGTGGAATTCCACCACCTCCACTAGCTTTGTTCATAGTGATGGTTCCTAAGGCCCATTTGACTTCACACTCCAAGATGTCTGGCTCTAGGTGAGAGATCACACCATCATGGTTATCTGTGTCATTAGGACTTTTTGTTACAGTTTTCTGTGTATTCTTACCACCTCTTCTTATTATCTTCTGCTTCTGTTAGGTCCATACCATTTCTGTCCTTTATTGTGCCCATCTTTGCATGAAATGTTCCTGTGGTAGCTCTAATATTCTTGAAGAGATCTCTAGTCTTTCCCATTCTATTGTTTTCCTCTATTTCTTTGCACTAATCACTAAGGAAGGCTTTCTTATCTCTCCTTCCTATTCTTTGGAACTCTGCATTCAGATGAATGTATCTTTCCTTTTCTGCTTTGCCTTCTGCTTCTCTTCTTTTCTCAGCTGCTTGTAAGGCCTCCTCACCTTAATATAATTCCATAGATTAAGGTATCTGTTCAACGCTGCAGGATTGGATTGCTTCTCATTCATCCTTACATCCGTGTCGTTTCTTGGAGGAGACGGCCTCAGGCCTCCCTGCGTGCGGTGACGTCCTTGCGTCACGCAGGCTCTCTCCCAATGGCGCGGGAGCTCTCCGCTGTGGCCCACAGACTCAGCCGCTGGTCGCGCAGGCCCTCTCCCGGCGGCGCGCGAGCCCTCCGCTGTGGCCCACAGACTCAGCCGCTGGTCGCGCAGGCCCTCTCCCGGCGGCGCGCGAGCCCTCCGCTGTGGCCCACAGACTCAGCCGCTGGTCGCGCAGGCCCTCTCCCGGCGGCGCGCGAGCTCTCCGCTGTGGCCCACAGACTCAGCCGCTGCGGCGCCTGTGCTTAGTGCCCCGCTGCATGTGGGATCTTCGTTCCCCAAGCAGCGGTCAAATCAGTGTCCCCTGCGTTGCAGGGCAGGTTCGTAACCACTGGACGCCCAGGGAAGTTCCCACAGCTGTACAGGTTTTAACTGGAATTAGGAAATTGAGACAAACCCCTCCCAGTGAAGAAAATAATACCATAAAATCTAAAAGCTAATGAGTACCTATGTTTTCTGTCATGTAGGAAGAAAAAAACCCAAAAAACATTCTCACCAGAAAATGAGGTTGACATGAGCCGTGAGAAACAGAGGTATTGCTTATGCAGGGCTTACTACGTGCCTGCCTGTTTCTAGCATTACCTATATCAGCTCATTTATTCTTGTCACAATCTGAAGACAGAGCAAGTTCTGTTGTTGTTCGAGTCCCCTGCTCCAGAGGCTCCTCATATCCGATCAAACCCTTGACCTTCCATCCCAGAGATGGAAAGGCGAGGTTCCTCACCTTGAGCCCTGGGTTTTCTCAGATTTTTATAAACCGCCTCAGGAATCATCTCTTCATGTCCCTTGTTCCAGCTCCGGGTCTAAGGGCTTCCAGATCCTTTTTTTCTTGGTAAATACTGGCATTGCTTACCAATTTCTTCATTTGTATCCATCAAACTAATTGCCAATGACTGGCAGAAACTACTGCAAGCCTTTCCCCAAGTAGGTCACTAAACGACCAGAGCACTGGAGATTTTTTTTGAACACTTACACGGTATGCTTTTATACAATGCACCCAGAAATGTATTTTGTAATTCAAATTTACTGCACATAAAACATTATACTAACTGTAAGTAAAATTATAAGAACAGAAACCCCTCACCATCCTGTTACCTTAACAGTTCTTGCATTTTCTTTGTAATTATTATCCATATTTTTTAAAAAAAGACATGATTGCCATTAGTCTATATATGCATTATCAAATGAACTTTACAACTAATTGGTATTTCTCAAATTAATGATTAGAAACTCCCAGAAAAAAATGCTGAGTGTTCATGGCACAATCATGAGAATTGTTCACTATAAAAGGGTAGGTTAAAGCAGGAGAAAGGTGAAACCTGAAAAGGAACCAAAAACTACTGAGTCTCTACTATTTGTCAGGAGCCTAATTTACTTTACCTGGGAGTTCTTCAATCTGGCCCCTAGAACTTGTAGGGTTAATTCTGCCACCCACTATATTAGCTTTATTTTTCACTCCATTTCATATTTTATTTTGGAACAATGTAAGTAATTATCTTACCTAATGATTTTTCTTTAAAAAGATAATTATGCCCATTTTGAAACTTGCATTCATAAGATTATAGGATTCAAACTTGTTGCATATAGCAAAGCTGATATTTGCCCTTGACTGAAAGATAAAAAGTGCTCTTGAAAAAGTATTGTTTCCTTAGTCCCTATGGTAGACTCCCTCAGAGTGCCCCCTAAAGTGTTGCCAGACTTAGAAAATAAAAATATAGGTCAACCAGTTAATTGAATTTCAGGGAAATAAGAAATTAGTTTTTAATGTAAATATGTTGCCAATATGCATGACCACCTCATCCCTACAGACCATACTAAAGGAATGAGCCAAAGTGGCCACAGAAGTGGCCCTTTATGCCAAGGCACTCCACCCTGATCACACAGCTGCTTGGCCTGACTAACTAGTTAACTAACTAACTAACCAGCACCGGAAGGGTGGTCTGAAGTATTGGAGCTATATTGAAACTGTATTGTCTTATCAATCTGGGATCAGTCAGCACCATGGTGCACCAAGCCACATTAAGGCTGAATTTACAGGACAGTAAAGAAAGCTGTGTGCAGAGAGGAGACCAGAACAGAAGTGCAGAGAAGATCCAAGATAAGAGGCTATATGGTCAGGGAGAATGAAGTGGAGAGGGCAGCTGCCCAGTAACCTCCCAGACTCCATGAGGCACAGTTGCACATGCTACACTGGGGTCCAGAAGATTCTCCTTTATCTGCACTAACTTGAGAGAGTTCCTGTTCTTGTCACCTGAGTCTTGACTAAACCACCTCTCTGCAGTAATGGGAATTCATGATTGGGAGTAGCACGGTTCATATCTCTGGCTGGGTCTGAAAGGCGCCCCTGCACCTGGCTTCATGATGGTGTGCAGTGGCAATGTGTCCTTGTGGGTGCCGTGTGGGCACTGTGTGGTCTGCTCCATCTAGTCTCTTCCTGCTCGCCCTTTTAGCAACTTAATGTTTAGGGCACTCAGACCTGCAGACCAGACTCTTCAGACAGACTAACAGAAAAAAACTAAAAGGACACACAGAGTCAGGAAACTTTCTGGGATATGCCTAGACATAATCTCCAGTAAGTCATGGATTAATCCACCTCTGCTGGTCCAATCACATCTCATACACACGTGTGCACATTCCCCCTACACACAGTCCAACCACGCTTTCCTGTCCTTTTCATCACATTCATTATCACCCCTACTCTCCAGCTCCTAAAATACTGATGAAGGGTAATGATGAAACCCAGGAGTCGTGACTTGTCAAATCTTTCTCAGGACACAAAGTGACTCAAAGCAGAGGTGGGCACCAGGCAATGAGGCCAAGCCTCTGTAAGGCACTCTTTCCCCCAAGGTCCAGACTTCCTTTCCCAGTTCAGGATATTGCCAGACATTTGGCTTAAGCACTTTGCTGACTTCTGAGATCTTCTTGTGAGATTCTTTGCTGCAAAGAAGCAGAACCTCAAGCTGTTATTTTCTCTATGCTCTGAGAATGCAAATCAGCCAACACAGACAGCATCACAGACTGTGCTGCCCCCAGGAAGTCTAGTGCTTTTTTTTTTTTTTTTTTTCTCTTTGCTCTCTGCCAAGTTGCTTTAAGCCCAGGAGAAAACTACCCAGCCAAGGGAAGAGGTCAAACTCAGACCCAGCAGAATTTCAGATCTTACTCCCCTATGCAAGGATTTCTAAAACAAACAGGCCCTCACATTTAGTGACTGTCCTTAGCTCTAGAAGGCAATGCTCACTCCAGTTTTCTTCTGATTTCTATTTGCATGATATATCCTTTTCCTGATTCAGTGATCCCACTTCTGGGCGTATGTCAAGGAAACCTCTAATTCAAAAAAATACACACACCCCAAAGTTCATAGCAGCAGTATTTACAATAGCCAAGACTTGGAAACAACCTAGGTGCTCATCAACAGATGAACTGATATGTCAGATGTGGTGTGTATATGTATATATGTGTGTGTGTACACAGTGGAATATGACTCAGCTACAAAAAGAATGAAATCATATCATTTGCAGCAACATACCTGCAACTAGGGGCTTCCCAAGTGGTGCAATGCAGGAGATGCCTGAGTCAGGGATTCGATCCCTGGGTCAGGAAGATCAATCACATGGAGGTGGGCATGGCAACCCACTCTTGTAGTCTTATCTGGAGAATCGCATGGACAGAGGAGCCTGGAGGGTTACAATCCAGAGGGTTTCAAAGAATCAAACACAACTGAAGGGATTTAGCACACATGCAGATGCAACTAGAGATTGTCATACTAACTGAAGTAAGTCAGACAGAGAAAGACAAATGCATGATATCACTTTTATGTGAAATTATATACATACATATATATATGTATATATGTATATGTATATATGTATGTGTATAAATTTACTTTCTATGTCTGTAAACAAGTTCACAAGTGAACTGATTTGCAAAACAGAAATAGGTTTACAGACATAGAAAGCAAATTTATGGTTACCTAAGGAGAAAGGCAGAGAAGGCAATGGCACCCCACTCGAGTACTCTTGCCTGGAAAATCCCATGGACGGAAGAACCTGGTAGGCTGCAGTCCATGGGGTCGCACAGAGTCGGACACGACTGAAGCAACTTAGCAGCAGAAGCAGCAAAGGGAAAGGGTGGGGGAGCAATAAACTAGAACTTTGGAATTAACAAATGCACACTATTACATATGTGAAGTAATCAACAAGTACCTACTGTATAGCACAGGAAACTATACTCAGTAATCTTATAATAACCTGTAATGGAAGAGAATGTACAGAAAAGTGTATATATATATATATATACATATATATATATATATATATATATACCTGAATTACTTTGCTGCAGACTTGAAACTAACACAACATTGTATATCAATTATATTTCAATAAAAAGTTTTTTTTCTTTTTTTTTTTTAAGAAAAGAAATGCTCACAACATGCAGAGCCAGCATTACTATACTTCTACTCCTGGTTTCATTTTGTCACTCTTGATTGATAGCTCTTAACCTCACAGTTCCCATACAGTGTCCATGGGCGATTTGGTAGACGTTTTTGGAGGGTCTATCCAGCACTAGCCACCCTTCCCTTCTTGCTTACAGTACTCCAGTTTCCAGCCCTGCGCCTTGCAGACCCTTTACTTGGGATACTAACCTCCCCTCCAGCCTGCAGCGGGCCTCGACCCTGAGTGCTGAGCAGTGCCTGTGACCATGAGACTGTCTTCACTTTGGTCAGTTTCCGCACGTGATCTAATCTAGTCTAATCTGGGTTCCAAGTGGAATGCTGAGACAGAGCTGTGCCTTTCCTCCTGCAAGTCTTCTGTTAGAAATCAGGCAACTTCCAACTTACTGGGATGCACTTGAGAAGGAAACGAATACTCTGGGTGGCAGAGCAGAAAAAAGTGAGAGGAATGTGCACCCCTGACCATAAAATTGTTGAGCTGCTGAATCAGGCAGGCTGATGGCCTTTTTTCTGCTAGACTTTTCAGGCACACAGACCAACAAATCTTTTTCCTTCTTTATGCCAGTTTGGATTGCATTTTCTATTATGTGCAACTAATTGGAAAAAAACGAGTAAATGTTATAGCAAATATTCTAGGGAGTAATGAGAAGTGGCTATTCCAACATCACTAGTATGTGTATGTGGTGGCCCCTGACACCATGCAGCATATATTTCTTTTGTGCTAGTTTTAGCCTATTGATAATAATACAGGAAATATGGGTTAGAAATGCCTGGAAGCACCCACCTGGGCCCAGTGAGCTCCCCACAGACTTCTCCTCATTGCAGTTCAATATTACTACTGGACCAACCCTTGTGATTCTTATTATGATTGCAAGACACCCTTCAGCAATAAGTATTAGCAACCTTCAGATAAAAGAAGAATGCATTACTTACAAGTCTTGGCGTATACAAGGCAGGCGGCTGATGGAGTGGGTGGAGGGGAGAGGGGTAGAGGGGAGGGGCTGGGGGAGGAGCGATTGCAGGGGCAGGGGTCAGGGGGTGGGTGGGTAGGAACAGGCCTGGGGTCCTACTTTTATTAGGATGAGGGTCAGGGGTCTAGGGTTTCATGGACTCAGTCTTTATTGGCAAATTTAAAACAGAAGAGAGGGAGTTTGTAGTGCTGTAAGAAAAAGTAAGAAAAAAAAAAAATAGTTCATATAACCAGTTATCTAAAACAACCGGGATCTCTAAAACAAAGGAGCCTCAGGGAGGCAGCAAGGGGCTCGTGTCCTGGCTCTGTCGGGCCTAGTGGTGGCCAATGCGCTTGCAAGGTGAGCGCGGAGAAGAGAGCGAGCTGGGCAGTCAGGCAGGGAAAGCTTTATTACAGGAAGAAAGAAGGTGACTGGCTTTACAGAGAAACCAGTCCTCTCTGTACAGCCGACCCTTACTGCTCCCTAGCCATGGGAAACTGTGCCCAGAGGGCGGGGCCTCAGTTTATCTTTAGCCCCCAGCTGGGGTCTTGTGGTCACTAGTGGAAGGGGTCTCACGGTCTGATGGTCAGGCAGTCTTGAGAAACCGGCACCAGCAGGGAAAAATGGGAAAAACACCTTAAGGAATAGACAGGATGCCCACAGGGCGATGTGGCCACTGAGACGTCACCCTTGTTGGTCAGGTCACCACAGTGGCCATATTTTAACTATACGCTATGAGCTCCTTGTGAGCCCTGACATTCCAGCCTTTTTGATATAAGCTAAGGGCCGAAGGTCAGTCTTCTGTATCTGCTTCACACTGGTTTGGGGTGACATCATGGGGTAAGATAAGAAAAGGCTGGAACGTGGGTTAAGGGAAGTCTGAGTGGGCTTGAAGCTTTCGATAGTTGGAGCGAGTTAGAAGCAGCTCATGAACAGTCTGGTTGGTGAAGACTCATAGGTGATCCTGGAGACACTTTGAAAACAGACGCATTAGACACGGGCTGAAAGTCAGAATGAGGGTTAATATGAGACGGGAGCCCAGTAAAGGTAGGACCCATGGCATCCAACCCCAATTGCTTAACCAGTTTTCTCATGAATTACTGAGATGTTGACGTATTCTTGAGGCCCTATTTGTTAGATTCCTTGCTGCCTCCTTTACAACACCTGATTTATTGGCGTAGAAATAACAGGCTTCATCTAGAAAAAGACATAGGCCTCCTTTTTCTGCTGTGAGGAGGTCTAACCCTCTTCTGTTTTGAAGGACCACAACTGCCAGGGAATCTAGTTGGCCCTGGAGAGTGATAAGGCCGGCAGCTACTTCTTCTAGGCTTCCAGTAAGATCCTTAAAGAGACCCTGATAGTGGTTTAAAGGGGTCGTGAGCCCTGCACTCCCTGTTTTGATCCCCAGTGCTATTACTAAGCTTATCAATAAGGGAATGAATTGAATTGCTTGTTTGGGTCAGTTGTGGATTAGTGGGATAGGGAGTGGTTGTTAGGAGCTATAGAGATATCCAGGGCTAGATATACCAAGGCACATCTCCCTGTCCAGTTAGTCAGAAGACATAAGAAAGTGGTAGTTCCACATAAGAAAAATATTCCAGGAGTAAGGAGGCAGCAACTGAAATCAGTAGCAAATAAGACTCTTTCTGGGTGTTTGTTAGCTGACTCCCAAGCTGACAAGGAGCCAGCTCCTGTGGCTCCTACGAGGGGGCTGGTGTTGTCAGGCTGAAGGAAACCTTCCTGAGAAAGCAATGGAGTGTCCTAGAACTCCCAAGACATGGTGAATAGCGAGGCCCAAAGGAAAGGTGGGATGTGAGGTGTGATTACAGAGGTATGATGGTATAGAGCCTGATGTGGGTGTGAGTTATTTACAGAGTCATGTCTAGGAGAGCATAGGGTACCTACTGCTGTAAACAGACATCAGAGTGGTAGGTCCTCCTATAGCCGCTTTGATGTGGATGGAAGCCAGGTCAGCAAGAAGGGACAGCAACATTTCATCAGGATTGTTGATTTGATCTGTTGAGTATAAGTAGTGTATATAGGGCAAAAAGAGGGGTTCTCCCCTGTGGGTGTGGTAGAGGGAAGTGTTTATGTGGTTCCACTGATCTGTGGAGACAGGTAGGGCTGATCCAGATGGCAAGGAGATGGACAAACTCATCCAACAACCACTAGCCAGGGTTGGATTTGAGGTATTACATAAACGGTAGGTTAGGTTTAAAGTTTTAAAAAGGTAAGTTAAATCTGGGGTAGAATGAGAATTAGGTAGGGCATGATGGATGTATAGAAGAGAGATTCAGATCAGTATCGTGAGGTGGTGGCTCATATTTAAAGGGAGTAAACAATAAGGATAAGGGCCCAGGTGTAAAAATAAATTTGTACAGGTGTAAAGTCTATTAAGTCTCCCTGTAATGATAGATCAGTAATAAAATCAAGAAGTGTGGAAAGATCAGTGACCAGTGATTATGAGATTTTGTGCAAAAGTGAGACTTTGTGATATTATATATAGAAAAGTAGGCAATGAGTTCATTCCAATTTACAGTAAAAGAGGGCCCCAAATGATGGAAACCATAAGGAAATAAATGAAACAAAAGAGGAGTTTCTTCACAGGAGTCCATCACGGGGGATACAGAATCAAGTCCTATTCCTTTACTTACCATAAAGGGAGTCCCGGTCCAGCCAGTAACTGATGCATCTGATCGTCCCTCTTGCTGTCAGTATCGGTTATTTATGGCGTTCCACTTCTTCAGTGATTCGGTCCAGTTGGAGCCTGCTGAGTCCAAGGATCGTGCTGGAGTAATGAGGGACGTCCGGGTGGGGAGTAATTTTTGTCAGAGATGGAGAGTCTCCTGGGGCCCGCTTTAACCTGGAGCAATGAAACCAAGAATGACCTGCCAATTTAGCGGCTGTTGATGTGGTTAAGATGACCTCAAAAGGGCCGGTCCACTGAGGCTATAAATCTTTATGTCTTAAGTAAAACTCAGTCCCCAAGTATGTGTCAAGTCAGGAGGATTTGTTTAATGAGGCTTTGGGAGACAGCAATCTGAAAGTTCTCTCAGTGCCTAATAAGGTTAAAGGAGGGGAGATAATCTCCCATTAAGGGACTCTTAGTAGGAAACTGACCAGAGAGAAAAGCCTCCATGCATGAGCTCCAATGGATTAAGAAAAGATGGAGCCAAGGAGCAGCCCTGATGCCAGCCAAAGCCACGGGAAGGAGTTTAGTCCTTGGCTTCTGTAGTTCAAGGCAAAGTTCAGTTAGCTGTGTTTTGAGAATTGAACTGGCCTTTTCTACTGATGCTGAAGCTGAAACTACAGTGCTTTGGCCACCTCATGCAAAGAGTTGACTCATTGGAAAAGACCCTGATGCAGGGAGGGTTTGGGGGCAGGAGGAGAAGGGGACACCAGAGGATGAGATAGCTGGATGGCATCACCGACTCGATGGACATGAGTTTGAGTAAACTCCACGAGTTGGTGATGGACAGGGAGGCCTGGCGTGCTGCGATTCATGGGGTCGCAAAGAGTCAGACACGACTGAGCAACTGAACTGAACTGAACTGAACTTTTCCTGAGGATTGAGGTCTACAAGGAATATGTAGCCTCCAGGTTATGCCAAGAGATTGGGCTACTTGTTGAGTGATTCCTGAGACAAAAGCCGGTCCATTATCAGATTGGAGAGACAGTGGGAGGCCAAAGCGAGGGATGATTTCTCGAATAAGAACTTATATTGCCTGAGGCAGTTTCTGACCTTGTAGCAAAAGCTTCAACCCACCCCCAAAAGGTGACCGCTAGAGGGAGCAGAGTTTTATTTAATGTGTAGGAGGCATGTGAGTGAAGTCGATCTGCCAGTCTTCTCCTGGTATGTGACCTTGTGCCTGATGTGTGCGGAACGCGAGGATTGGCTTAGAGCTCCCTGGGGCGAGACGGAGGAACACAAGTACCGGAGCGAGCGATTTGCCATAGGAGTGAAAGGAGGTAAGGATAAGTGATAAGAGGTCTTAAAAGGCGGTGGAGAGGTTTAGTGCCTACATGTTAAGCTCAATGAACATCTGTAAGAATTTGTATGGGATTGGGGAAGGATGTAGAGGCCTTGGTTTTGTAACCAGTCTCCTTGAAGTTGGGCTCCCTCTTGTAATAACCATGTCTTTTCCTCAGGGTGATAAAGGGGTTTTATGTTAGGGATTACTATGAGCTGATGAGCAGGTTCGGAGTGAGGCTTGCTTTGCCTCCCTGTCAGGAGCATTGTTACCCCATGAGGTGAGGTCTGAGGCTACTTGGTGACCTTGACAATGTATGATGCCGGCTTCCATTGGCATAGTGGCTGCCTTTAGGAGTTGATGTATAAGTGGGGCATTAGTTGTGGGGGATCCTTTTGTAGAAAGAAGCCCTTATTCTTTCCAGATGGCTGCACGTGAGTGTATGATGTGAGAGGTATATTTAGAGAATGGGATGAATACCCAAACAATGCCTTCTGTACCAGCCATCTATCAAGAGAAGGAGGGGAGCGGGGAGGTATTCAAGGTCCTGTTTCTTTCCATAGGAGGGTATTTAGGGAGGTCGGGATTGATGCTTTTGACCTGTGGTGTTGCAGAAGACTCTTGACGGTCCCTTGGACTGCAGGGAGATCCAACCCATCCATCCTAAAGGAAATCCGTCCTGAATATTCACTGGAAGGACTGATGCTGAAGCTGAAACTCCAATACTTTGGCCACCTGATGTGAAGAACTGACTCATTAGAGAAGACCCTGATGCTGGGAAAGATTGAAGGTAGGAGGAGAAGGGGATGACAGAGGATGAGACAGTTGGATGGCATCACCGACTAGATGGACATGAGTTTGAGTAAACTTCGGGAGTTGGTGATGGACAGGGAGGCCTGGCGTGCTGCAGTCCATGGGGTCACAAAGAGTTAGACACGACTGAGTAACTGAACTAACTGACTGACTGACTGGACAAGGCCTTGAGACTCTGGTAGTAGTGGGTGGAGTGGAAGCTCCAGAGCCCGTTTGGGACACAGGCGTGGGGGAGGGTCGGAAGTACAGCAGCCTGGGGGCGGGGTGTGGTGGGGGGTGGGAGGTAAGGTGGGGGCTGTGGGACCAGGTCTGCTGTGAAAGGATTAGAGGTGATTGGAGGTGCACTGTGGTCAGAAGGGCCAAAAGAAGAGGAGGAAACATCCAAACAGGGATCAGTATTGGGGGATGTGGCCCAGAGAGGGCTCAAAGTCTTTGAGAGGTGGAACAGGACGTGCAGAGAGCCGGCTGGGAGCGGAGAGCACAGAGAGCCTGAACACAAGGCACCTCTGACCACCTGCACTGCGGCGGCAGAGGTTACCAAGCTCCTGCAAAGTGCTGTGATTGAGAGTTCCGTCCTCTGGCCCCGGGACCAGTCAACGTTGTGGCCAGACCAGGTTAGAGTGTTGTGTGGGTCAGTCTGGCCTTATTCCTCCTTGAAAACCCACGGTTTTTAGGTTTTGGAGAAGGCAGCCTAAAGGGGTAGATTTTGTAGGTTGGGACGGAGAATTTCCCATTACAGTCAAATAGGGAGGGAGGGCGGACCCAGGGCGAGTGAAAAACCAGGAGAAAGTCCCGAGAGAAAAGGCGGCTGTGTCCTCATGGCCTTCTCAGACAGTGACAGGGTCCACCTTGAAACGGGTGCCACCATCTCAGAGTGAGGCCAGGGCCCAAGGGCCGCGGGATCCTCAGCCTTGCGCCAGGGCCTCCTACCCCAGACCAGAGAAAGAGGACCCCAGGGAGCAGGGCTTCACTCATCCCAGAGAGCCGGACTTCACTCACCCCTGAGGCCACAAGGTGAGAGCCGGCATGTGGATGTCAGTCCAGCAAGGCCAGTGCAGGGTCCCACCCGGGGGCCCGTCCTGGATCCTTGGCAAGGTCTAAGGGAGGGGACCACCGAAGGTGGGCCCAGGAGAGGAGCCCCCCCACCACCACGGTGGGTCCTCCCTCCCGGGCTTTGGCTCCAGAAAAGGAAGGCGAGCACAGAGAAAAAGAGAGCAGAGAGCGAGCCGGGCAGTCAGGCTTTATTACAGGGAGAAAGAGAGAAGGTGACTGGCTTTAGAGAGAAACCAGTGCTCTCTGTATAGCCAACCCTTCTTACTTCCTAGCCATGGGAAACTGTGCCCGGAAAGCGGGGCCTCGGTTTATCTTTAGCCCCCAGCTGGAGTCTTGTGGTCACTAGTGAAAGGGGTCTCGCAGTTGGGTGGTCAGGCAGTCTTGAGAAACCGGCACCAGCAGGGAAAAACAGGGTATCACCTTAAGGAATAGACAGGATGCCCACAGGGCGATGTGGCCACCGAGACGTCATCCTTGTTGGTCAGGTCACCGCAGTGGCCATATTTTAACTATGCGCTATGAGCTCCTTGTGAGCCCTGACAGTGCTTATCGGCAATAGCCTTCTGAAATCATCGCCTCTTTGAACTGGGCGCCACAGTGATCAGAGCCTAAACCAGGCAATTGCTTTACAGAAGGAATAGCCAAGTGCAGGGCTTACACTACAGAAACCGCCACAGCTACACTGGGTGGACCTCGGGCTAGGAGTAGGTATCTGTCCTAAAACTGCATTTTCAAAGCAAGCACAATGTGTAAATTTAGATTGTTTGTATATTTGGGTGATTTGAAAGGGTGAACTAATGGAGATTATGCATCTTCCCATCCCCTCACTTATCTATTCATTCAGTTATTTATTAATACAAAAATATTATTGAGTGTTTAATATCTGCCAGACTCTGATAGATAAGTGAACAAGACAAGTGATTGCCTGAAAGTTGATCATAAATTAACACATAATATAAGGACAAATGGTGATTGTTATAAGTAAAAATAAATCAAGGTAAGGAGATAGCTAGTAAAGAGAATTTCAGGAAACATTAAAGTAGAATAAATTAAGAAGGGGTCCTCTGAGATGTGACATTTGAAAACAGAAGGAAGTAAGGCAGCAAATCACATGAAGAGAGGGAAGGGAATTCCAGGCAGAGGGAGCCACCACCCATGCAGAGACTCCGAGGTAGGAACTGTTAGGGGAAACTGCCTGAAACCACCAGGCACCATAATAACCATTTGCATGAGTCATTTTATGACAGGCGGCCCTGGTAAGGAACATAGAGCCAACAAGCCAAAACAAGAGAAGAATTCAGGAAAGGTCAAAAGGAGACACCACGTGTCTTACCAGCCTCCCAGAACCCTCCTCACTGGAATGCATACACCACCAGGAAGGACTCTGGGTCAGAATGATTGGCCAGAAACGACCTGGAAACTCATCCCATCACCGTAAACCGAGACTGCGAGCCACGGGGCAGAGCACTCCTCTTGGGTTCCCTTCCCCCACTGGTGCCTCCCCAGTAAAACCTCTGTCTTTGTCAGTGGGTGTGTCTTCTCAGACAGTTCATTTCCGAGTGTTAGACAGGAGCCACCCATGGACCCGGGAAGGGATCCTGCTTCCCGGAACAGAGTCATGCCGGCATACCCGAGAACCAAGACGTCACTGCTGCTGGAGCGGAGCAAACAAGAGGGGAGTATAAGAGATGTGGCAGGAGAACAAGCAAGAGCCAGTCTTGTAGGATCTTCTGAGGAAAGAAAGGGGGCTACATTTAGCTCCTAACTGTCATGGGCAGCCACTGAGAGTGTTTGAACAGGCGAAGGACATGAGCTCACTTAAGCTTTCAGATGAATCACCATGGCTGAATCTCAAAAATATAAGGTTGAAAAATGAAGTAATTCATAGAATGATTAAGTCCAAAACAAACAGTAATAATTCTTTGATCTATTATTTAAGGATACTTTTTTTAACAAAATAAAAAGCAAAGATGATTAACACAAAATTCAGGATGCAGGTTACCCCTGAGGGGAGACAGAGAAATGCAATTTGGGAATATGCAATAGGGGATGTCTAGAATGCTCTTAAATTCTCTTTCTTAAGCTGGAGGATGACTAGGGGTGTTCATTTTATGTTATTCTTTAAATTATGTATGCTGTCTTTCATATGGTAAAAAACCTATATGATAGGTTTCATAATGATAAATGTTTTTAATGTCTTGGCTATGTTACCAAATGAATCAGGTCCTATTCCTCACTTTTTACAAAATCAATTACATACTCACAAATGGCAGAAGGGAAACTGACTTTAATCAGAATGTTGGCACCTGGAGAGATGGTGGAGTGGACTCCCTGCTTCCCAAAAACCACCTGTGAAGGCTCTGTTCAGCCATGAAAGTTTTTAAAGGGGAAAAGGGAAGTTGCCTCAGGTAATCATTGGAATTGGAGGGGGTTGGAGTTGTCACCAACCACTGTGTGCAGGACTGTCCACTCCTTGTGGTCATCCTTTAGATGTTATCTTGTTCACCCAGTTTGTTGGAGAGATTAATGGAGGGGAAGCCAGAGAAAAGATCTGGTCATCTGTTAATCACTAATTCTTCATTTCTACTCTGTTGATCTTACAGAAAGAACCAGCAAGTTAGACAAGGTATTGTGTGATTAAAAGTTTTGAAAACTGTGCTTGGGCCAGGGAAGAGTAGAGCATGGTTTACAAGTTAGTTCCAATGTAACTTCATGCTCAAGTGACAAGAAAAGGGGCTTCCTGCTGAGGGTGGTTTCCTGCAAAGAGCTGGTTACAGCTTCTGAGGGTGATTGACTCTAGGAAAGCAAGCTTGATGCAAGTGTTGACCTCACACAAATAGACTGCTGGATAGTTCTCCAGCAGAGATGGGTTTATTCAGACTCAGCAGGCAATTTCAGTTCAGGGTCTGCAACCATGGAGGACTATGTGCAAACACCCTTACAGCCAGGGAAGGAGAAGTCTTTTAGAGAGAGGAAAAAGAAGTTGGAAGGGCTCTAGTAAACCTTGGTTTAGTCCATGGCTTTTCACTGCCAGAGTCATTGCCAGAAAAGAATCTTTCTTCTTCCTGTTGGGCTCTGAGATGGTCACAGGGTGAGGCAGCTCCCCCTTCTAGTCTCCTAGTTCTATTTATTTATTGAGATTTCAGCTTACAATTTTTTTACACAGAAAGATTCATGATAAGGCTGTTTTAAAAATCCAAATGAGAATTGGTGGAGTGAAATAGAGCATTTCCTGCCATATCAATAAAAAAGGAATCACAGCCATCTGTGATTCCAGCCCTCCAAATGTGAATTTCTGAGCCCAAGAAGAACAGTGCCTGCTATCCGGCAGCCCTCAAGCTGCCACCACAAGCTGTTGCCACTCCCTACAGTGAGCAAGGAACTAAGGATGTAAAATATCAAATCACAAGAGGCTGGCCCCAGATAACTGAGATGCTTATGAAAGGAATGATTTCAGTAAGCCCAGACTCTTGCATCTTCCCTAAATTCCTTAACTTGAGATATCTGGTTTTCCTTAATTAACAATAATCTTTTGATGTTCAAACTACTTGCCCCTTGCTGCAAACTTAACTCTATAACCTGACTGCTCCCCACTCTCCACCTCCTCGAAGCGGTTTTCTCAGGGTCTCTTGAGAAGCTGTCTCCCAGGCTTGAATCCTAAAAGTTTCCACCAAGTAAAACATAACTCTCAACTTCTAGGTCTTGACTACTTTTTAAGTTGACAGTGGTATGGACTAGTGTGATTGTAGTTAGTGAAAAGGCAACAGATGTGAGCTGAGCAGATTTTGAGAGTTGAAACTAATAGGAATTGCACATGCATTGGATATATGGTATGAACCACCACCACCCCCCCAAAAAAAATTGGGAGGTATGGGGCAAGACTTACATAGGAGCAAATGAAGGCAGGACTGATGGGAAGGCAGGAAAGCTGATCTCTCCAGATCCTTCTGGCCCTGAAATACCTGTACTTTCTTAAAGGAATGCCTTGGCAATGCATATCAGGAGCTAGAAAAGGTTAGAATCTCTAAGTCCCATATCTACAGGAGCATCTCAGGACATTGCCTTCCAGGATCCTTAGCAACAGTGTGACTCTGCCCCCTCTGGAAGAAGAGTTTGGCTCTGATGGCTCCTTCCAGAGGCACTGGAGTGAAGACAGAGGAGAGTAATGAAGATTTGGGAGCCAGAGGTCAAGAAAGAACCTCTTGCTGTTTCTCTAACAAGTAATTCACGAGGGAACTGGGCTATCAGGCAATAAAGCAGAGAAAACGAAGGAAGAGGTAAAAACCAAAGCAAATCCCTCCAAACCAGCAAAACTAAACCACATCAGGAGAAATAGGGAGGCAACATCAGGAGAGAGTCCGCCTCACCTTGGAGAGCTACTCGGTCAAGTTCAAAGCCACTCTGAGCAGGTCTGCCCAAGGGCACCCTGACTTCCCCGTGGTCTGCAGAGCAGTTCTACTGGTCTGTCTGGTGCAGAGGGAGCCGGACGAGGTCAGGGAGGGTCCTGTCAGCCTTCATCTCCCTGCTCCTGCCCAGTACCTCTTAAGACAGGAAGCACCTTCAGCACTGAAGCTCCTTCGCCTTGCCTGAGGCAGCCAGGAAGAACCATAGTCCACGACCCTGAGGGCTGGGTGATGCTGGAGCCGTAATTTAAAACCAAAGACAACCTAGGTTCTTCGTTAATTTTAAAAATCATGTGTGCATGTGAGGACTGAGATTTTCAAATTCTTTCCCCATCCTTCCCCCTTCCTAGTCCTGAATCACACTAAAATCATAACAGCAACAATCACAATGATAACCTCCCCTCCCTCTCTACCATTTATTGATCATTGTTGATGTGCCAGGCACAGTGTTAAGTAATCTCATCATATTAACTCATTCTGGGATCAGAGCAACCTTGTGAGATCTGTATTATTATCTTCATTTCACTGATAATAGTGCTAGCCCACATTTACCCAAATCTTTCCACCTTCCTGGCATTGTAAATAACATGTATTATTTTATCATAGGGACAGTATTAGTCTCATCCCCAGATCACAAAGGAGAAAACACACTCAGAGAAGTGAAGTAACTCATCTGAGATTTTACAACCAGCAGAGTTGCCTGCCATCATGGATAGGGTTCCCCAGAAAGGCTCACATCCTGGGACTCCTCAGCTACTGCAGGCCAAAATTAAGTTACCTGGGAGGCCTCTCCACTGGCATATTTACCAACAGCTTTATCGAGATATAATTCACATACCATCCAATTCACCCGTTTAAAGTGTAGAATTCAGAGACTCTCAGTAGATCCATAGAGCTGTGCAACCATTACTACAGTCATCTTGAGAACATTTGCCAAAAAAAAAAAAAAAAATGTGCATTACCCCAAAAAGAAAACCCTAAACTTTCATCTTTATCCACTCTCCAACCCTTGCGTCCCCATAGGTGTAGGCAAAAGCCAATCAACTTCCTTTTTCTGTGAATTTGCATTTTTTGGACATTTCATATAAATGAAATCATAGAATATGTGACTTTTGATGAATGACTTCTTTTACTTAGCACACTTATTTTCAAAGTTCATCCTTGTAAGTATCATACTTCAGTAATTCATTCTTTTTTATTTCCAAGTAATATTCTACATCATAGGGTTATACAGTTGTCACTTGGTATCTGCAGGGGATTGGCTCCAAGAGGCCCCACAAAAATCCATGGATGTTCAACTCCCTTAGCCAGCCCTCTAAGGGGTCACAAGCAAGGATACAGAGAGCCAGCTGCATCACATCTTATTTACCCATTCACCAGTTGATAGACATATGGATTGTTTCCATCTTGGGGCTCTTATGAATAATGCTGCTATGAACACCCATGCAAAAGATTTTGTGTGGATATAAGTTTTCATTTCTTCTTGGTTCTCTTCACAGGCCCTTGAGATCATGTTAAACACAGACATTTGAAAATAAACTTTAAATGGTGTCCAGGAAAAAAGAGAAAGTTGCTGTGCTTACAGCTCTCTTTGCCACTGACGCTCGTTACATCATGCACCAGGGTACTGCCCTGTCGCCCCTCCAAGTGGGGAATCCAAACCCATGGCCACCTGGCCCAAAGTCAGCTCCTGGTTGACACTGTCCCTAATCAACAGAGAAGATGTCTACTGGCCATAAGTCCAGGGAGAAAAGGATTGACACAGAGGAGCCAAGTGAGGGTGGGGCTGCAGTACCCCAGCCTTTGTGACCCAGGCACCCAGAACTAGTCACAGGCTCCTGATACAAGAATCTGCTATCAGGAGACTTGTTTCCTTAAGCAATAAATGGTTTCATTTGTTTCAAAAGTCAACTATATTGGGGATCTCCTCTGAGATCCCAAGGCAGGGCCTGGGTATGATCCCTGGTCAGGGAACTAGATCCCACGTGCTACAAATAAGATCCTGCATGCCACAATGAAGCTGGCACAGGCAAGCTGAAAAAAGGGGGGGGGGCAATTATATTCCTAAGTGAGCAAACAGAAAGCAAAGAAGAGCTCAGCTAAGACCCACCCTGGAGCTGTGCGTGCCCTCCCAGTACTGCAGGAGTGGTGAAGATACAGTTCCCACCCCAACCCCAGGGAGAAGACTTGGAGGCTCGTGGGAGCTGCAGCCCAGACAAGCTCTTCCTCTGGCAGCAATTAGGGTAGAACCTCAAGGTCCAGAGAAACTTCTCCACCCTCCTCCAGTTTGCACCTCACCTATCTTACTTCCCTTCCCAGCCAGCTTCCGTGAAGGACGCCCCTAGATGCAGTGACACGGCTTTACTCTTCACTCACTTTCATCCTCCCCATGCTCAAAGCACTGTGCTTCCTAGTGAGGAACAATTAGGTGCTAAAGCCAGTGGCCTCTGCTCAACCTTCATCGCACTCCTGCAATGTTAGACTGTTGGCCACTTTCTTCTAGAAATTCTCCACTGTCTAAGTGGAGCTTTAAGCTCTGTTTGAGCTCCTTTTTGTTTTTGATTGCCCCTGTGATGTGCCCAGAAGCCTGTCCCTGGCTCCCATTACGTCTACCACTCCCTGCCTGATCTCTTGTGCTTTCATGACGGTCCTTTCCTGCTATTCACAGGCCATAAAGGAGAAGCATTAGGAATTCAGACTACTTCCAGGAGAGGCCCCAGGTGCCAGGCCTGCTAGTTGTCTCCAGGGGCACCCGCCTTCACGAGGGTCTGGCATTCAGAGGCTCTCTCTGGGTGGGGTCTGAGAGCTGATTAAACTTCAGATGCTGACACATGCTAGTATCAGGGAAGAAGAAATTTACCTCTACCCTTTTAAGTTCTTCTGAATGGCCTAAAAATTAACTTGACATGAGATTGGTTAACAGGAGAAAATCACCCAAAAGTTTAATAATGTGTATACCTGGAAGAAACCCAGGAAAACTCAGTAACTTACCAAAATCGCTGAAGCTCTCACCTTAAATACCATCTTCAGCTGAAGGCCAAAGACAAAGGTGGGGATTATGGTTTGGGACCTCAAAGAAGAGGAAAGCATTTAACATGGAGATGGAAAAGTAAATGTTTGGCAAATAAATGTTTGCTAGGCCAGACAGAGACAAAGGGGCACTATCAGAACCATATCTGATCCCATCCATGGCTTCTCTCAGATGGTAGCCCAAGCCTCCTGCCCTCTTTTCCCTCAGCCCATGGAGTAACTCACAGTTGGGGGTGAGAGGGGCTCTTAAAATAATATTTCAATCCCCTGCCTTCCTGTTTTCAGTTTGATTCAGATCTTGAGCCGCTTCATAGAACTGTATGTATTTATTTTATTTTAATTTTTTTTAACTTATTTTATTTCCGGCTGCTCTAGGTCTTCATTGCTGCATGTGGCTTTCTCTAGCTGCAATGAGGAGGGGCTACTCTTCGCTATGGTCGAGTGCGGCTTCTCGTGGTGGTGGCTTCTCTTGCTGGGGAGCACGGCTCTGGAGCACAGGATCAGTAGTTTTGGTGCCCGGGCTTAGCTGCCCCACAGCAAATGGAATCTTCCTAGACCAGGGAGCCAAACCATGCCCCTTGCATAGACAGGTGGATTCTTAACCACTGGACTAGTAGGGAAGTTCCAACTGAATTTGTTTTTGATGACAGAGTCCTATCTAAAGTTTTTCACCTGATCATTTAACTGGTGGCTAAAAGATTTGAAAAAACCTTTTGCTCTTACAGGGAAAATGAGAACCTAAATTCAATAACTGATTTAAAAAAGAGGGAAAGACAAAGTTTCCCCCACCACAACTGACCCATATTCTTTGCAGATATCTCTAGTGATTGCTATGTACTGAAACAAGGCCTCTCTCTAAATTCATTTAGACATTTAGGGAGAAGGGTAAAGTTTCATCTTGAGTCTTTGGGCCTTGATTGTTTTTAACTGGAAATAATCCACATGCCAAAGAGATATTTTTGGATGACAAGTTTTGCTCCATTACACTAACAAAGCTGTATTATAAAGACTGGTATGTAAACGCAAGGTACAGTATGTCAATTTATGGCAAGGAAGTTCATCTAGGAAGATGGTTTTTTTGCCAGCCTAATTAGGTTTTATCTCCCTGTGGTCAGACTCTGTCTGAGGCTGCTGCTACTGTGTGGTTGCTAAGCCATGTCTGACTCTTGTGACTGCATGAACTGTAGCCCACCACGCTCCTCTGTGCATGGGATTTCCCAGGCAAGAATATACTGGAGTGGGTTGCCATTTCCTTCCCAGGGGATCTTCCCGACCCAGAGATCAGACCCATGTCTCCTGCATTGGCAGGCAAATTTTTACTGCTGAACCACCTGAGAAGCCCTGCTAATATAATTCTAGTACCCCACTCGAAAACATACGTGTGTTGGGGGGTGGGTTCCCACACACTCAACAATTTCTAGATGCCAACAGGGTGTCCCATAATTCAATCCAGGTCTGACACTATCAAGAGATGGCATCAGATCCCACAGTTTTTTTTGATAACTCGGAAAAATCTCTAATTGTTTCTGGTTTTTTTTTAATAAACTTATTATTTCTTCATTCTTTTAACCCGTCAACAAACCTTTCACGTACCTACTCTATGCTAGCCACTCTAGGTGCTAAGAACATGTATATGGTGCCTACGTAAGTACAAGACACATACTTTGCCCTCAAAAGGACTCAGTCTAGTAGGGAAGGAGGGGCTAGGGGTGAGATTCAGGTAGTGAAAATTAATGTGATAAGATTTGGAATTCTATTTTGGCACAGTTATAGAAAAGTGAATGAGTGTCATATTTGTGTGAACTCCACAGAGAATTCTGTGAGGCTTGTGAATCTGTATTGGAGCATAAATGTGCCACAGGAGAGTATACTGCTTAGCTCTTGATGTCTTTGGAAATCCAAGTCCAAGAAGTGACCATTTTCCAGTGCTGTCTTATCCACTTAGCTTTCCTACCAGTTTAGTTCAGCAGTTTTGCTTTGATCTTAACTTTTCACTTATGGTTGAAATCTAAGGAAGGTCTGATTACAATTTGATTTAATTATAGTATTTTTCATAGTATCGAATGATAGAAGACAAAACTACTTAGTGTGGTTTTAGGCACTTAGTAAGGGAATGCTCTGGTGGCTCAGATGGTAAAGAGTCTGCCTGCACTTAAGGAGATGCAAGAGACACAGGTTCTATCCCAGAGTTGGGAAGATCCCCTGGAGAAGGGAATGGCCACCCACTCCAGTATTCTTGCTTGGGGAATTCTGTGGACAGAGGAAACTGCCTGGCTGTAGTTCATGGAGTTTCAAAGAGTTGGACATAACTAAACAACATTTTCTTTTCAGAATATATAATTAAACCTTGCTAAACAAACTATTGTTTGAAAATTAAAATGCATCAAACCTGTAGACAGAAGAATAAATTAATCTTAAATCAAATAAGTCAACCAAATGTCAATAAGGAAATTGCTTTCAGATTCCTTTGGATGTTACGTTTAGGCTGTTTACATTAAAGAAGAACAACCTGTGTTTCCACTTCATCTTCATCTGCGGCTTGACTTACTAACATGGGAATACATGTTCTTTCATTAAAGAGAAAAGGAATTGACTGGAATAATTTCACATCTTTAAAAAAAAAATCTCTATTTTCATTTGATGGAGCTTATGCCCTTTGTGCATAAGCAAAGCACACGAGTGTCTACTGTGCATTTAATTACTAGTTATTGTATTTTTTAAATTTGTATTTTGGATAACTAAAGTGAAATTAGTATTAATATTTACAATGTCTTCCTCACAGTTACTGATATTTTTGTTTGCTTTATTATTTTTTAGTTGTTAAAAACACTAAGCACAAGACATAAAAGAGATATAATTTCTTCCTCTGTAACATCAGCAAATATGTTCTTTATTCTGCCTTCCTTAACTGTGCTAAGGCTAAGCTATAGATTTTATTAATATAGAGAAAAATTTAAGACTTTGAAATGGGCAAGAGGTAACTAGATATCCTTGTAATAAAAGGTTGAAGGCCCAGGAATTGTTTAATTCCATCACGAGTAATTCCATCATGAGGGACTTTAGGCTATTTTATAACTCTGTGGAAATAGAAGTTAATTTGTCGCAAACTGACAGCAATGAAAACAATTCTTATCTATGGGAATGTAAATTAGATGTGCACTGTTAAAATAAAATCAACTATTGCTCTATGCATATGTCGGAGGAGTTTGTAATTTCCTCATTTCTCTCTTGTCCCAACAAAAATTTGAAGTGACGGTCGGACGGACCAGTGTTACAGCTCCGTGTTACAGCTCAGTTTCATTTAGAAAGCAAAGGGAAATACATCCTCAAGGCGTGAGGGTGGGCTGACCCAAAAGACACTAAGAGAAGAGAAGCCCCCAGGCCAATTTTGTCTCCTCTTTTTATACGTTTTTTCTCCTCCCCCTGTGCCTGCCCAGTGTAAACTGGGCTAGCCAGGAGGGCTGTTTGTTTTACCTGAGGTTCTCACTCTGGTCCTCGGACCTTCCTTTCTTCTATTTTTGTGGGCTTTTCCCTTCCTTGTCTTTTAGCCACAGCCATTCTGGACTCCTTTTTCCTATTCTAACAACCTAATACATAGAATAGTTTTTGCAGATTTCTTTCAACACTTCTTTACTGCATTGTAATTCATGGTGTACGATAAATGTAATAAAAATCTTTGTTCATTTTATATCTCTCATCACTTTTTGAAACTTATCCTTTGACATTTAATTTATTATCCTATCACATTTAATTTTCGCAAAATTTTAGTTAATTAGTAACTATACTGAATTGTTAACTTAGTAGTTAATGAGTTGTGGAATAGAAATGTGAACTTTTGCCATTTTGGTCAACACAACAAGATGTCACAAAAAATTTAAAACTTGAAAACAATGAGATGCAGGCCTAAAATTCAAGCAGAAACAAGTTCCTTTCATCCAAACTTCCAATTCATTTAGCAGTAATTCACATGGTCATTACTAAGACATTGGTTACAACAAGGATTGTTGCTGTATAATCACTCAGTCACGTCCAACTCTTTGTGACTCCATGGACTATAGCCTGTCACGCTCCTCTGTCCATGGGATTTCCCAGGCAAGAATACTGGAGTGAGTTGCCATTTCCTTCTCCATACAACAGTGATGGTAACAGCCAAAGCAGGCAGCAATTGTCATGGGGAACTAGAAGGTAGTTCCATGACAAAAAGATCCATTCAGAATGAGATTGGAATTTTGGTGAATAGTTAAATAAGTAGGACTTTGTGACAACCAAAACCAAAAACCAACTATAAGGTAAGATTTTTTACGGAACATTTAACAACAAATTTCAAGATGGCTTTCTAATACAGGAAGATTTATAAAACTTCAAAAAACAAAACTGAAAAAGATCAACTCGGTCCTCGTAAGATTTGCAGGCTACACTCTGATAAGCTGATGCTGGCCTGTGACAAGAAGAGATATTTCCTAGAGTGGAAAATGCTGGGCCAGCTGTCAAACAGCAATGTCCAGTGAAGAAATCTCTCCATTCCCAGTATGTGAACCAGAGAAAAGGAACAGTAACACAACATTTCCTAGGATGTGGGCCAGAGAAAGGGAACAGTATTTGTTGAATGAATGAACAAATGAATGAACAAGTGCCCCTCCTTAGAAGTCAGAGAGTTATGTCATGAGATCTGCAAACCATGGTATAAAACAAGTGTTGTTTGGAAGGTTGAAGAAATATTTCACACATATACCTGTGCTTACTAATGTCTAAGGTAATTGTGATAATACAATACAGATTTACTTTAAAAGCACCACTAAATTCATTGCAGCTTTTTGCTATTCATATTTTCTTATGGATACACATGAAAAGTGTGATGACTATGATGGAAAATTTTCAGCAGTGGCCACAGGACTGGAAAAGGTCAGTTTTCACTCCAATCTCAAAGAAAGGCAATGCCAAAGAATGTTCAAGCTAAAGCACAATTGCTCTCATTTCACAAGCTAGCAAGGTAATGCTGAAAATCCTTCAAGCTAGGCTTCAACAGTACATGAACTGACAACTTCCAGATGTACAAGCTGGATTTAGAAAAGGCAGAGGAACCAGAGATCAAATTGTCAACATCCATTGGATGATAGAGCAAGGGAATTTCAGAAAAATATCTACTTCTGCTTTATTGACTACACTAATGCCTTTGACTGTGTGAATCACAACAAAACTGTGGAAAAGTTTTAAAGAGATGGGAATACCAGACAACCTTACCTGCCTCCTAAGAAACCTGTATGCAGGCCAAGAAACAACAGTTAGAAATGGACATGGAACAACAGGCTGATTCCAAGTTGAGAAAGGAGTATGTTAAGGCTGTATATTGTCACCCTGCTTATTTAACTTACATGCAGAGTACTTCCTGTGACATCCTGGGTGGGATGAATCACAAGCTGAAACCAAGATTTCTGGGAGAAATATCAATAACCTCAGATATGCAGATGATACCACTCTGATGGCAGAAAGTGAAGAGGAACTAAAGAACTTGATGAGGATGAAAGAGGAGAGTAAAGAAACTGGCTTAGAACTCAGCATTCAGAAAACTAAAATCATGGCATCCAGTCCCATCACTCCATGCAAATATAAGGGGAAAAAGTGAAAACAGTAACATTTTATTTTCTTGGGCTCCAAAATCACTACAGATGGTGACTGCAGCCACAAAATTAAAAGACATTTTCTCCTTGGAAGAAAAACAATGACAATTCTAGACAGTGAATTAAAAAGCATAGACATCATTTTGCTGACAAAGGTCTGTATAGTCAAAGCTATGATTTTTCTGGTAGTCATCTATGAATGTGAGAGTTGGCCCATAAAGAAGGCTGAGAACCAAAGAACTGATGCTTTCAAATTGTGCTGGAAAAGACTCTTGAGAGTCTCTTGGACAGCAAGGAGACCAAACCAGTTCATCCTAAAGGAAATCAACTCTGAATGTTCATTGGAAGGACTGATGCTGAAGCTGAAGCAACAATACTTTGACCACCTGATGCAAAGAGCCGACTCATTGGAAAAGACCCTGATGCTGGGAAAGATTGAGGGCAGGAAGAGAAGAGGGCGACTTAGAATGATATGGTTGGATGATATCATCAACTATGGACTTGAATTTGAGGACACTCGGAGATGGTAAAGGATAGGGAAGTCTGATGTGCTGCAGTCCATGGGTCTCAAATAGTCAGACATGACTTAGTGGCTCAACAACAACTCTGATGGGGAGGACTCTGAAAATTTTTACTGCTTTAACTCTACTCAAGAAACTTTAGTAACTTATAGGAAAAGAATATGAAAAAGAATAGATATATGTATGTGTATAACTGAATTACTTTGCTGTACATCTGAAACTAACACAATATTATAATTCAACTAAATCCAATATAAAATGAAATTTAAAAAATCAAATATAAAAGAGGAATGTCTTGCTCAAAAAAGTCTGGATTATTATTATCTCCTTCAAATATTCTGAGTCCCACTCTTCCTCCTTTCCTTCTGGGTCTCTGATTATACAAATGTTAGATCTATTGCTACAGATTCATAGGTCCCCGGGGTTCTGTTCATACTGTTCATACTGTTAATGGGGTTCATTTTCTCTGTTTTTCAGACTGAGCCATTTTTCTTTCCTGTTTTCATGTTTACTGACTCTTTCCTCTGTCATATTCATTTTCTTATTGAGTCTGTCCAGTGAGGACTCATTTTTTATGTTTATTTATGGAGGACTTTAAAAAGCATCCATTATTATGTATTTTTTTCCATTCTGAGACTTCCATTTTATTCTCCTCATATATTATTAGTTGCCCATTTTATGGTGGCTGCTTTAAAATCCTTGTCAGTTAATGCCAGCATTTGTGTCATCACAGCATACATGGATTGTGCTTTCTTGTTCATCTTGAGATGATCCTTGTTATAAGTGATTTTTTGGTTGTATTCTATCATTTGAGTATTATGCTGTGAGATCCTGGATCCTATTTCTCTTCTTTTCTGCAGGCAGTCACTCAGGGAAGGTATAGTGTACAGGTCGACATGAAAGTGGAAGTTCAGCTCCCTTTTGACCACATTGGTGTATCCTGGTAAAACTGGAGCTTTTACTAACACTGCCTCATTGCTGCTTCGTGAGGATATAAGTTCCGTTCGCCTCTGGGCTTCCATGATGTGCAGCAAGGCACAACGGATCAAAAGTCCCAACTACATAAATCGCAGCAAGAGCTTTTTTGATCCACCTTCTAGAGTAATATAAAGAAAAAGAAGCAAACAGGACCTAATTAAACTTAAAATCTTCTGCACAGCAAAGGAAACCATCAACAAAACAAAAAAACAACCTCCAGGATGGGAGAAAATATTTGCAAATGGCATAACTGACAGGGATTAATCTCCAAAATATACAAACAGCTCATGCAGATCTATGCCAAAAAAAAAAAAAAAAAAAAAACCCCAAAAACCCAATCAAAAACTATGCAGAAGATCTAAATAGTTTTCCAAAGAAGACATAGAAATGGCCAAGGATACATGAAAAGATGCTCAACATCAGTAATTATTAGAGAAACACAAATCAAAACTGCAATGATGTATCACCACACAAGGGTCAGTTTCAGTTCAGTTCAGTTCATTCAGTCATGTCTGACTCCTTGTGACCCCATGGACTGCAGCACTCCAGGCCTCTCTGTCCATCACAAACTCCCAGAGTTTACTCAAACTCATGTCCATTGAGTCGTTGATGCCATCCAACCATCTTATCCTCTGCCATCCCTTTCTCCTCCCGCCTTCAATCTTTCCCAGCATCAGGATCTTTCCAAATGTGTCAGTTCTTTGCATCAAGTAGCCAAAGTATTAGAGTTTCAGCTTCAGCATCAGTCCTTCCAATGAATATTCAAGACTGATCTCTTTTAGGATGGTCTGGATTGATCTCCTTGTTGTCCAAGGGACTCTCAAGAGTCTTCTCCAACACTACAGTTCAAAAGCAGCTATTCTTCAGCACTCAGCTTTCTTTATAGTTGAACTCTCACATCCATACATGACTACTGGAAAAACCATAGCTTTGACTACATGGACTTTTGTTGGCAAAGTAATGTCTCTGCTTTTTAATATGCTGTCTAGGCTGGTCATAGCTTTTCTTCCAAGGAGCAAGAGTCTTTTAATTTCTTGGCTACAGTCACCATCTGCGGTGATTTTTGAGTCCCCCAAAATAAAGTTTGCTATTGTTTCCATTGTTTCCCCATCTATTTACCATGAAGTGATGGTACCAGATGCCATGATCTCAGCATTCTGAATTTTAGTTTCAAGTCAACTTTTTCACTCTCCTCTTTAACTTTTATCAAGAGGCTCTTTAGTTCTTTTTCGCTTTCTGCCATAAGGGTGGTGTCATCTGCATATCTAAGGTTATTGATACTTCTCCTGGCAATCTTGATTCCAGTTTGTGCTTCCTCCAGCCCAGCGTTTCTCATGATGTACTCTGCATATAAGTTAATTAAGCAAGGTGACAATATACAGCCTTGAGGTACTCCTTTCCTGATTTGAAACCAGTCTATTGTTCCATGTCCAGTACTAACTGGTGCATTTTTTACCTGCATACAGATTTCTCAAGAGGCAGGTCAGGTGGTATGGTATTCCCACCTCTTGAAGAATTTTCCAGTTTGTTGTGATCCACACAGTCAAAGCCTTTGGCATAGTCAATGAAGCAGATATAGATGTTTTTTCTGAAACTCTCTTGCTTTTTTGATGATCCAATGGATGTTGGCACTTTGATCTCTGGTTCCTCTGCCTTTTCTAAATCCAGCTTGAACATCTGGAAGTTCAGGTTTCATGTACTGTTGAAGCCTGGCTTGGAGAATTTGGGGCATTACTTTGCTATCAAGTGAAATGAGTGCATTGTTTGGCATTGCCTTTCTTTGGGATTGGAATGAAAACTGACCTTTTCCAGTCCTGTGGCCACTGATGAGTTTTCCAAATTTGCTGGCATGTTGAGTCCAGCACTTTCACAGCATCATCTTTTAGATTTTGAAATAGCCCAACTGGAATTCCATCACCTCCACTAGCTTTGTTTGTGTATGGATGCTTCCTAAGGCCCACTTGACTTCACATTTCAGGATGTCTGGCACTAGATGAGAGATCACAGCATCATGATTATCTGGGTCTTGAAGATCTTTTCTGTATAGTTCTTCTGTGTATTCTTGCCACCTCTTCTTAATATCTTCTGTTTCTGTTAGGTCCGTACCATTTCTGTCTTTTATTGTGTCCATCTTTGCATGAAAATTTCCCTTAGTATCTCTAATTTTCTTGACGAGATCTTAGTCTTTCCCATTCTATTGTTTTCCTCTACTTCTTTGCACTTATCACTGAGGAAGGCTTTCTTATCTCTCCTTGCTCTTCTTTGGAACTCTGCATTCATATGGGTATATCTTTCCTTTTCTTCTTTGCTTTTCACTTCTCTTCTTTTCATAGCTATTTGTAAGGCCTCCTCATACAACCATTTTGCCTTTTTGCATTTCTTTTTCTTGGGGATGGTCTTGATCACTGCCTCCTGTACAATGTCAGGAACATCTGTCCTTAGCTCTTCAGGCACTCTGTCTATCAGATCTAATCCTTTGAATCTATTTGTCACTTCCTGTGTATAATTGAAAGGGATTTTATTTATGTCACACCCAAATGGTCTAGTGGTTTTCCCCACTTTCTTCAATTTAAGTCTGAATTTGGCAATAAGGAGTTCATGATCTGAGCCACAGTCAGTTCCTGGTCTTGTTTTTGCTGACTGTATAGAGCTTTCTCCATCTTTGGCTGCAAAGAATATAATCAATCTGATTTCAGTAATGATCAGTGTCAAAACATCTATGGAAAGATAAATGCTACAGAGGGTGTGGAGAAACGGGAACCCTCTCACTATTGGTGGGAACGTATGGACAGTAGGGAGGTTCCTTAAAAAACTAAGACCTACCATATGATCCAGCAGTCCCACTCTTAGGCTTATATCTGGAGAATACAATAATCCAAAAGGATATATGCACCTCAGTGTTTGTTGTAGCACTATTTACAATAACCAAGTCATGGAAGAAACTTAAATGTCCATTGATAGAGGAATAGATAAAGAAGATGTGGTATATATATATATATATATAATATATATATATAGTGGAATAATCCTTAGCCCATATAAAATAATAAAATACCGCCATTTGCAGCAACATAGACGGGCCTTGAGATTATCATACTAAATGAAGTAAGTCACACAAAGAAAGACAAATATCATATGTGTATGTGTATGTGCGTGTGTTAGTCACTCAGTTGTGTCTGACTCTTTGTGACCCCATGGACTGTAGCCCACCAGGCTCCTTTGTCCATGGGATTCTCCAGGCAAGAATACTGGAGTGGGTTGCCATTTCCTTCTCCACAAATATCATATAATATCACCCATATGTGGAATCTAATATTAAAAATGTACAAATGGACTTATTTACAAAGCAGAAGCAGGCTTACAAATATCAAAAACAAGTTTATGCTTGCAAAGGGAAAATATGGAGGGAGGGATAAATCAGGAACTTGGGATAAACACTTGTACACTAGTATATATAGTATAAATACTCAGGAAAAGCTTACTGTATAGCACAGGGAAATCCATTCAGCATTCTATGATAATCTCTATGAGAAAAGCATCTAAAATAGAATGAATACACGTACATGTGTAACTGAATCACTTTGCCGTATGTCTGAAGCTAACACAACATTGTTAATCAGTTACATTTCAATAAAATCAAGCATTTTAACAAAGAGTGCCAACTAGCACCACATCACCTGCCTTGTTCAGCTTCCCCTGAGAGCGTGTTGGGGTGGATCCCACAGGCCTGCAAGGCCTGAACTTGCTCAACTTCACAATCAAAGAACCGAACCTAGAGTCCGCAACAGAGACATCAGTGGTTTAACGGATGGGGGATTTTACACATCTGAAGCAAGGTCCTGGAGTTCAAGAATCTTTCATTTGTTGATGACTTTCCTGCAATTCTCCTTACCACAATGCCTTTATTCTCTTTGTATCTCTTAACTGTTATTTCAAAGGGGTCTGATGGCAGAGGACAGCCCAATGTGTGCTTGGTCCACATCATGAAACGAAGTTCTTGTGCTTAACATAAGATCGACACTTGGGAGATGCTCCCTCCATGTCTGTGAAATTGAATTCAGTTAAATCCATAGTGTTGCGATTTCGGCAATTATAGCTTGCTGTTTATTGTACAACTTTTGAGGTTTCTTTGTATTTATAGTTGGGTGTCAGATGGTTTGCTTTTATATCTCTAAACATGTAACTTAAATAATATATTTATTCTTTAGAAGTTTTCATTTAATTTTTTAAATGAAATTTATTTAAATAAATTTTTCAGAATAATTTTATGACATGAGTAACACACATTCATCTGCAATACATGTATGTATGGTGTGTGTATGTGTCCAACATACTTAAGCTACATTAAATTAACATTGCAATTCTCATTGCAAAGCCAAACTATTCTTTGGAGGTCTTAATCAGCAACATAATTTGAATTGTCAATATTTAATCTAAGTTAATTTACTAAATTTATACCAAAATCTTGATTTTCTAAATAACCCTCAAATGCAGAGAGATTTGGAATTGTTTGGTCTTGCTTTATCAAAACCAGAGATTTTAGACATATGTTTCCAGGGATCTGAATTTTGATTCAGAATTTCCTTAATAATGAAAACTCTTGAAGACTTCCAAAGTAATTTAATCAATTTCTCTTGCTACAGGCTGAAACCTAAACCTTTTTGTAGATGTCTCAAGATAATGCACTCCATCTTTCAATAAAACATTTCCATGCTTATTACACTCTTGGGAACATCTTCTTTATATCTGACCTCCTCCAATTTGAGCTTGTCTCCTTTCTTGTATCTCTTGACATTTTTAAGAAGAATGGAACAACCTGGAAGCATTCACATAATCACCTAAAGAAGTTACTGCTTCATTGTCTGACTTTTGAAAAATGCCAAAAGCTATTCCCATTAAAGCTGAATAATGTCATAGGATGATAATTAATTTGATCCCTAACTGTTCAGTGTCATTGCCCTCCACAAAGAAGTGATGGGATATAATATATCCAGTTGTCCCTTCTTATCCATGAGGGATTGGTTCCAGATCTCCTCTAACTCCAATACCCAAATTTGTAGATGCTCAAGGCCCTTACAAAAATGAGTTTGGGTAAACTCCAGGAGTTGGTGATGTACCGGGAAGCCTGGCGTTCATGGAATCTCAAAGAGACTCAGAGTCTCAAAGAGTCAGACACGACTGGGCGACTGAACTGAACTGGAGGGAAGATGTGAGAGGGTGCTTTGTGCTAAGTGTGCAGATTGTTTACTTGTGTGCAGAGATCAGCTCTCTGATGCTGACCACCAAGATGAAAATGAAGAAGTGTGGCTAGCTCAGTCTGAGGGCATTGCTACCAGTTTCTCAAACATCTTTACTGAGATAGCTCTTGTGCATGTGATATATCAGTGTGTGAATGTGTTTTCTCAGGGGTCCATCGAAACCCTTCAGCTCAAAATTTCTTTGGAGTATTGTGCTTTATGTCTAAAATGTATATGCTTTTTGGATCTGAATAGCCTAATTATATTTGGTATAAAAGAGTATTTTTTATTACCATCTCCACCTGAGACTTCCTGTGTGATTGCCAATACCATTCCCTCTTCCCGAGAGCACAGGATGACTCCTTCCCAGCCCCTTTTGGTACTGGTAACCCAGGCTGTAGGGTGAGGGTCCAGGCCCTGGGAGGCTGGTAGAAGTTTCGTAATGCTCTTCCAGGTCTGGCCACAGAACGCCATAAAAGGTCTCCCATGCCAGCTCTTTCTCTTCCATGGCAACCTTGGAGATGAATGTAGCAGTAACACAAGATGCAGAGAGTTGCCTATCACTGAATCCCCGCGTGGAAGAGGCAGCCTCAATGTATAGCATGTTGTGACCTGGTCAAGAAGGAAAATTTTGCTGTGATACATGACTAGTGAGGTAGGAGACGGATGGGCCCCTAGGCTGGACAGCTGGTATTTGTCAAGTTGAGTAAAATTGAAATTTGTTCTCATCCAGACACTCTAAGGACAAAGCTGATAACAAAAGCTGAGCTCAGCTGAGGTGAAGCGATTAAGTGCCCACTCCAGAGGTCAAGGAAAACTTCCCAATCTGCATGTGTGCAGGAAGGTTCCATGGGGGTCAAAAGAGAGAAAGAGAGGGGCTGCCAGCCCATAACACATGTGGACATACCCCCACGGGTCTCAGGCAGGAAGCCGTCTTAGCAAAAAGTGGTGCACACGTCTTGGGGAGTCTTAGGACCAGTCAGGTGGGAGGAAAGAAGTAAGGCCAAAAATAAACACAGACCTCAAAGAACTGTCCTATGTGAGTGACTTAAGTCACCTCAGGATGCCCACACTCCTCATGGATGTATATTTCTGCCTTGTTTCAATTTTAAATAAACAAACTGTTTCTCTGTGTACTTGCCCACATGCTATGCTGTGTCTCTACAGATGAACGGATAAGGAAGCTGTGGTACATATACACCATGGAATATTACTCAGCCGTTAAAAAGAATTCATTTGAATCAGTTCTAATGAGATGAATGAAACTGGAGCCCATTATACAGAGTGAAGTAAGCCAGAAAGATAAAGAACATTACAGCATACTAACACATATATATGGAATTTAGAAAGATGGTAATGATAACCCTATATGCAAAACAGAAAAAGAGACACAGAAGTACAGAGCAGACTTTTGAACTCTGTGGGAGAAGGTGAGGGTGGGATGTTTCAAAAGAACAGCATGTATATTATCTATGGTGAAACAGATCACCAGCCCAGGTGGGATGCATGAGTCAAGTGCTCGGGCCTGGTGCAATGGGAGGACCCAGAGGAGTCAGGTGGAGAGGGAGGTGGGATGGGGGACTGGGATGGGGAATACATGTAACTCTATGGCTGATTCATATCAATGTATGACAAAACCCACTGAAAAAAAAAAAATTAAAAATAAATAAATAAACCATAAAAAAAATAAAGTCTAAAACTTTGTAGTTGTTTTCACAGACTTTGCCTCCTTGAAACATTCTTTCATGAATGTTCAGGGCCACTTTGCTTCTAGCCCCTAGCCCTTGGCGGTTTAGTGGCTAGGATTCTTGGTTTTCATCCAGGTTCAGTTAGGTTCAGCTCAGTTCAGTCTCTCAATCGTGTCCAACTCTTTGCGACCCCATGAATCACAGCACACCAGGCCTCCCTGTCCATCACCAACTGGAGTTTACTCAAACTAATGTCCATCGAGTCGGTGATGCCGTCCAGCCATCTCATCCTCTGTCGTCCCCTTCTCCTCCTGCCCCCAAACCCTCCCAGCATCAGGGTATTTTCCAGTGAGTCCCACGTTCAGTTCCTGTGTAGAGAACTAAAATCTCTCTTCAGGACCGCTCAACTACTGTCTCCACAAGATTGCTAAGACTATAGGGGTGATTTGTTACAGCAGCTATATTACTTGTCCTGACATCTTTAGAGCAATTTTTTCCTACCAGCTACACCTATTATGATGTGATTTTATTGAGTTCATAAAATTTGAAAATGGGGCTAAATTGAAGCATGGTAATGAGATTTAGGATCTAGGCAATTTCTCTCCTCTTTCTTCTTGCTGTGACAATGTTTCTAGACCTAAGATTAATACAATATGTGGATACCGGAAATATTTGTTCTTTTACCTTTCTTTGTCCCCAAAGCTCAACGAGCTTTATTTCGATAATCACTGAAAGAAGATGTCCAGAATACCACACAAGATGTAAGGGAGGGAGGTGGGAGGGGGGATCAGGATGGGGAATACATGTAACTCCATGGCTGATTCATGTCAATGTATGACAAAACCCACTGCAATGTTGTGAAGTAATTAGCTTCCAACTAATAAAAATTTTTTAAAAAAAGATGTAAGGGCCTACTCTATACCACACAGAATACCATACAAGGGGCTAATTGGGTTGAAATTTTGGCAAATGAGTCTTCTTGTCAGGAGGAAAAATTGTTTGCATCATTTGGTAGATTTAAAGGGTTTCTGATCTACTGTTATTCTATCAGTCTATGTCAATTTTTATTGAAAAATGGTGACTAATGATGCAATCAGTTTACACCAATGTGATCATTTCCATCACTTGTATTTTAAGAATTTCAAAAGATTCCATTATTCCCATATTAACTGTCTTCATCAAATGCAAATTTCAGGATTGGCACCAGTTTTCAGCTGTGCTATGCTGTATACTAAGTCGCTTCAGTCATGTCCTACTCTTTGCGACCCCAAGGACCACAGCCTGCCAGGCTCCTCTGTCCATGGGATTTTCTAGGCAAGAATACTGGAGTGGGTCGCCATTTCCTGCTGCACCAGTTTTCAACACTTATTCCCAATTTTCCATGGTCACAACCAGGACAAGTCACTTAGGAGTGTACTTTCATTACCGTCAGCTCTTGAGCAGCCTACAGAACTCCCTCAGCCATTCGTTCCATAGCTATCTCTCACCAGCATTTCTCAGATGCTTGTTATTCCCAAACCACCCTGTGGTTTGCTCTTTGTTCTCAGGGACCATTATTTTAAGTGAATAGAAAGAGACACAATAAGTACTTAAGTTATAAAAATGGAACATAATATTAATGGCAAAAATAATTGTTTCATGTCTGTGGAAGAGACATGATCTCATTGCTAACCTTTTCACTTTTGTCTCAATAATTCAAGCATTAGGTTCTACAAGCATTATGCTTCTTTCCTGTCTCTTACTGTTATTAAATCAGAGGCTAAAATGACAGTTATAGATGGTTGGGAATGTAAGTGCTTGATGACTCCACCTGATAAATCTGGATATTCAAGTCAAATACTGTTTATTGTTTAGTCACTCAGTTGTGTCTGACTCTTTTGGGACTGCTAGGCTCCTCTCTCTGTGGGATTTCCCAGGCAAGAATACTGGAGTGGATTGCCATTTCCTTCTCTAGGGGATCTTCCCTACCCAGGGATAGAACCTGTGTCTCCTGCATTGGCAGGCGGATTCTTTACTGCTGAGCTGCTGGGGAAGCCCACTCAAGTCAAACATGGACCCAAAATTAATGGAAAGATTTGATAAGTAGTACCTTGAAAATTCTTAAGTCCACAATTAAATCGAAATGTGGCAGTTTGAATTTACTTGAGGATAGTGACAAATGAATTCTCAATCTACCCTGGTTAAATTTCATTCTGTCAAGCAATTGTTTCCATTTAATTGCTGCATCTTGATGTGGTTTTTAAGCATAGCCAAGATTTCACTGTCTTGTTTTCTCTAATGAGAAAGAAAATCATCAAATATCGGGACTGAATCAATTTCCTAGTGACTGGAGCATTTTTACCCTAGCTTGTTTTGTTTTGTCTTGTTTTGTTTTAATTCTGACACCTTATCCTCACTGTGGAAAACTGGGAAAAGTTTCTTTCTCCTGTGCTGAGTTCAGGATTGTTAGGATAACTGAAGATACTGCTGAGATGCACTGTGCATTTGAAATGATAGAAATCGTGTTATTGACATTATTAATTTCAATAAGGAATGTCACATCCCTGATTTTACAGCTCCTAGGAGCACATTTCTCTCTGCCACCCAGCATTCCTCAGTGATGAAAAGCAGTGTTTTACATTCACTGCCCATTTCTTGGCAGAATGTGCTCGAAAAGTGGATATTCAATAGCTGCAATTTGATGGTAGTTATAATTTTCACTATTTCCTTAAACATAAAATTGCAATCAGGAGGCTCTGTTACCACAGATTGTTAATTAACCTCTGAAAACCAAGCAGTACATGGGTTTACATTTATTTAGGGATCAGTATTCTATTCTTGTGAGAATCTGGGCCCTTGTCAGAATTGCGCACAATACATCACCAGTCTCTATACTGGCTCCAAAATAAACTTTAAATTAAAACATCTCTGGATCTGGATGGGGAATACATGTAACTCCATGGCTGATTCATGTCAATGTATGACAAAACCCACTGCAATGTTGTGAAGTAATTAGCCTCCAACTAATAAAAATAATTTAAAAAAAATAAATTAATTAAAACATCTCTTCTCCTGTGCTTTGGCTTTTCTGTATTACGGTATCACTAACTCATCAAGTACTTCCTTCGTGTAAATACTCCACTGCAGTGGCTGAAAAGTGAAATGCTGAGGCATACCGTTTGATGAGCATCTTCTACCACTGACACTATGCCATTTCCAGCAGTGATCTTTTTGTAAATTTTTAAATTTGTAATTTGTATTGAAGTATAGTTGATGAACAATATTGTATACTTTAAAGGTATACAATATAATGATTCACAATTTTTAGAACTTATACTCCATTTACAGTTGATTACAAAATATTGGCTATATTCCCCCATGTTGTACACTATACCCTTGTAGCGTATTTTATACCTAATAGTTTGTACCTCTTACTCTCCTATCCCTATATTGACCCTGACCCGTTTCCTCTCCCCACTGGGAACCGCTAGTTTGGTCTCCAGTTGCTGCAAGTGGCAGGATTTCCTTCTTTTTTAAGGCTGAACAACAGTCCATTGTATATATATACACCACGTCTTTTTCCATTCATCTGTTGATGGACACTTAGGTTCACAGCAGCATTGTAAATAATGATGCTATGAACAATGTGGTACATGTGTCTTTTTGAGTTAGTGTTTTCATTTTTTTTCAGATATAGATCCAGGAGTGGAATTGCTGGCTCATAATGGTAGTTCAGTTTTTAGTTTTTGTGGAGAAACCTCCATACTGTTTTCCAGCAATGTTTTTTGATATAGATTTTGACATTAACATTTGATTATTAACATTGGGTGGCCAGAGTTAGCAGTATATAGGAAAAAGATAACCCAGATCCATTTTTTTCCAAGAGGAGTATAGTTTGATGTCTCTTGTATTTTTCCAGTGGCAAAATTCATATGTTTTATGCTGAAAGGTATGACTATGGTCACTCATTGCCACAGAGCACTCTCTGCTTTATGTGCTAATAATACACTTGGGCAAAGCCTCGTTAAACAAAATGTACTGGAGCAAGTGATTTTTCAGTTAAACTAATACCAATTTCCAGATATAATTTCTATTCTTCTTAATTTCATTTTCATTTCTAGCTATTCTTACACAATAATCATTTAGGCAGTCACTCTTCCCACACAGATAGGTTCTCATTCTTCCCTGCACTGAGGTTCATTTCTTCATATAGAGTGATGCACTTTGACAAGAGGAAGCTTCTCAGAGAGGACTTCCCAGGAGGTGCTAGTGGTAAAGAATCCACCTGCCAATGCAGAAGATCCAAGAGCCGCGGGTTCTATCCCTGGAAGATCCTCTAGAGTAGGAAGTGGCAATCCTCTCCAGTGTTCTTGCCTGAAAAATTCTATGAACAGAGGAGCCTGGCAGGCTACCATTCACGGGATCGCAAAGAGTCAGGTGTGACCGAGCACAGAGCACAGACAGAGCTGCCCAGAACAGCCAGAGAGTATTCACCCCTGCAGAGAAGATTCCAAACATCTAGATGTGTGACTCTTACCACCAGAGATCCCTTGAGCATCAAAAGTTCAGGAAAATACCCTCAGATATCAGGACTAGACATTACACTTTAGACACACACTTCCTTTTAGGCAGAAATGGACATTTGCATTCTAGGTCATATATATTTTTTATATGATAAATAAAAAAGTATCATCAGTTCTAATGAGATGGATGAAACTGGAGCCCATTATACAGAGTGAAGTAAGTCAGAAAGATAAAGAGCATTACAGCATACTAACACATATATACGGAATTTAGAAAGATGGTAACAATAACCCTATATGCAAAACAGAAGAAGAGACACAGAAGTACAGAACAGACTTTTGGACTCTGTGGGAGAAGGCGAGGGTGGGATGTTTCGAGAGAACAGCATCGAAACATGTATATTATCTATAGTGAAACAGATCACCAGCCCAGGTTGGATGCGTGAGACAAGTGCTCGGGCCTGGTGCACTGGGAAAACCCAGAGGGATCGGGTAGAGAGGGAGGTGGGAGGGGGGATCGGGATGGGGAATACATGTAAATCCATGGCTGATTCATGTCAATGTATGACAAAACCAACTGCAATATTGTAAAGTAATTAGCCTCCAACTAACAAAAATAAATGAAAAAAAAAAGTATAACCTTTGATTTTTTTCTACAAAACAATTTGCTTATATAAAGCATGAAAACATAAATGTTTGCAAAGGAGGGTTTTCAGTCTTTTCCTTCTTAAGGACTTTACATTAATTACCAGAATTTCCTGAATATGTGTTTAAGGCCTGACTCATTCAGAGGATGTTTTGTAAGACATCTGTTGAGCTCACATACAAAGTGAAAAAGAGAGTTGGCCACAGTCATTCAATAAATACACACGGGGCTGGAAGTCAGTACAAAAATATGACTTGGCCCCCCTGCACTCAAAGATTTTATTAAACGCTAGAACTCTAATATGGGCTTTTCCTTTTTATTCTGTTAAATGAATGATTTTCCTTATCATTTATTTAACAAATATTTTTTTAGCATCTCCAATGTTCCTGATGACAGGTTTCTAGTACTGAACACAGCTGACAAAATCGTCTACACACACACACATACATACACACACACACACACACACACATATGGCATGCTCATAGAACTCCCAATTTAATGGAGAGACAGACCCAGAAACTGAATTACCCCAGTGTGCAAAATGGGATAGTAAACCTAAGATCGCTTTCTAGTGTGAAGGAAAGAGTGCACAGCTCGTTCTGGGTGGAGGAGAGGATAAACGGGAAGGCTTCCTGGTAGAAGACGCCTAAGTTGAATCTTAAGAATAACCAGGTCTTGGCCAGCAAACAGTGGAGGAGGAAGTAGAAAGTATTTCAGCATGAAGACATGATGGTCATGCCGATTAAAACCAGCTGGTGTGTGATGTGGGGCTGGTGCAGCTGGTGCTGCTGGAACCTGGAGGCTGAGATAGGGAGGGAGGCCTTGGTCTTCACACAGCTGAGGTTGGGGAAGGAGAAAAGATTTACGACAGGGGAGTCACAAGCTCAGTGTTTTGAGCACCTACTCTGTGCCCGAGAGGAGTGTTACAAGCTGCTGAAGCTATAAAAATACATAGGGCACCGTAGGCCTGTGATCCGAAGAAGCTTGCTTCTGCACTGCTCACTTTTTCCAGCACTTTCTTGTTCTACTCAAGACCTGCTCAGCCTCAACCCACACCCAGCACACTGTTCCTCTCCACACAGTCCTGGTTGGATGGTCAGCGTCCAGTCCTCATCCTGTAGGCCAGATCTAGATCCAGGACAGAGGATGGGGAAGTTACTCCCAAATTCCTAGGCAAGATTAATATGTTAGGTCTCATTTGAGAAGCATTGTATCGTCTCCTACCGTGTCAACCTGTACTTCACGGCTTCAGGAAATGGTGACAACCAAAGACCTCCATACCATTGCAAACAAACCCACCACCATGCGGAAACTTTGAACCAAACCCATACTTCAAAAACCAATGCACCTCTTCCAAGAATTCTTTCCCCTTGGGTCTGTGGACCCCTTGAAATGTGAGCTCCACCCATCTGGACGTAAAATTTTGAGAGAATGTGCTTATCTGTTAAGAACAAACACTAAACTCTTTATATTTAAAAAAAAACCCTAAAGTTAATTTTACAAAGTGATCATAGCTTTTTTCCTTCAACAAGTATTCCATAGGGCTTTTCATTGAATTTACATCTCTCTTATGTACCCACTCCTATCCACATCCTGTAATTTTTGTTTGGTTCATTTTTTTCTTTGGTCTTTATGTTCCGCCTATTTTTTTTAACAAAAGCATGTGCTACCACTAAAGCTTTATAAATTCCCTGTTCCTCTCTCAAAATCTTATGTCTCTCACTGCCTTCTTTTAACTACTCACTTAAAAGCAGTAAAATGTAAAACTCATCTTTCTCAGCACCATGGTTTACGTCCTGCTCATCTTCCTGTCTTGGTCCAAAAGCATGTTTTAATAGAGCTACAGTTAAAAAGTTAACTCTTTGTACTTATTCTTTACCAAATTACCAATCTTCAGTACAACATTAGTAGAATAATGTGATCTCTATTGTACTGTAGGCTAAAACATCACAATTTATGATTTCCTTAGTGTTGAATACTTAGGTTGTTTTCAGCTGTTCACTATTACATATGAGGCTCCCAATGCACCTTTAGGTATAGAGTCTTTCTCATCTGATGAACTATGAGATGCCCTTTTCTTTTCTTTTTTTTTTTTTATTAGTTGGAGGCTAATTACTTTACAATATTGTAGTGGTTTTTGTCATACACTGACTTGAATCAGCCATGGATTTACATGTATTCCCCATCCCGATCCCCCCTCCCACCTCCCTCTCTACCCGATCCCTCTGGGACTTCCCAGTGCACCAGGCCCGAGCACTTGTCTCATGCATCCAACCTGGGCTGAGATGTCCTTTTCTTAAGTTCACAAGAGCAGAACTACTGCTGTCAAGGTGTAAATACCTTTATGGTCTTTGATTTGGGATTGGCATACTGCAAGGAAAACGTGTGACTGGTGCAGTCTTGACCTTGAGAGAATGGAAATGATGGCATGACTGCAGCGCTGGCAGACTGCCCTCCCAGCATTTACTTTGCAGGAAGTTCAGGTCACTGTTTCAAGTATGACCTTTCATTTTCAGTCAACCTCGGTTTTTATATCTCAGAGGGGCATAACAGCAGCTCCCATTGTGGAAGGTCACATGACAAGGAATTAACCTCAAAGACTGATTAAAATGTTACAGTAGAATACACTAGTGCCCTTTGTAGTTTATGACATTTGTGTCATTTAACCTTCTAAAAGACAAATTTATTTTAAAAAGGCAATATTTTGCAAGCAAAATAATATTTTATTGAAAATTCAGAAGTTACAGTACTTTTTAAGACATTTTTTCATACTATAAAGAAAAATAAGTTAAAAGAAATAGAATTGACTCAAGTGCACTGATATGTAGTTTTCACTCAAACAAACAACATCATTTTGAGAAACGAAACTCCACAGCTTAATTTATTCACGGTATAAGCATGTGTTTTCCTATTTGTTATCAAGAAAACTCTAAAGGAATCATTTTCAGGGTGATCTTTCAGGATCCAATTTAAATGGCAAATTTATATTAGTATAAAACACAGACTACTGGAATGTATATATGTGGATACATCAGAACTAGGTAACCTTGATATATAATTTTAAGGATGAGAGTGATTTGTCATTTCATTTTGTAATAGGGCAATAATAACATTTCTAAGGCATGTTTTTTTATCTCCTAGGTCAGAACCAGCAACTTTGAGAACGGTGTTTAGCCTAGTGAGCACCAGTTGCGTGAATAAGATTAATTATGGTTAACCATACTGCCAAAGTGTTATTACAGTCAGCCGTTTAATGTTAGGAAGTATCTTGTTATACCTTTTAGATCAAAGTCTCTCAAACTGTTTTATGAAGGGGAGCTAACTGAGACAAAAAGATTAAAATACTCATTCTAAAAAACTAATTTTATAGCATTGCCTTTGTTTTTACCAAGTTATTTTCTCAACAGAAAATATTCATTGAGCCACTGGTATCAGTTAAATAATTTTATTTATTACTTCTATTAGTTCTGTCGTGTATCTTCTCCCTTTCAAATGAAGAAATGAGGGGATACATATTATCAGTAAACAAACGCACTTCTCAGCTGCTGTTCTGACCTCTGGCATGCCAGCCCCAGAGGAGATGAGCAGGTAAGCTAGAGTAAAACATGCCCACAGCTGGACATGTCACTGATGTAGAACGCCAATTAATACCCCAATTAGTATCTGTATACCACTTTACAGCTGGAGAGCTTTTCTACAACTACTACAAAAATACTGAATGAAATCAGGCCACGTTAGGACATTTACAACATGCATATTGCATAAAACACTTACAAAAATGTTAAGTGCATCACACAGATAAGAGGCAGAAATCATTTCAACAGAGGAGAATCCAGAGGACAGAATTAAAACATAATGTGGCGTTTGCTAACATAGTACATTTTTCATTTGGTAACACTATACAAACTGGTCTTTAAAAAAAACTAGGTCTTATTTCTTCACTTGTGGAGAAACCATGCCATTCAGGGAAAAGCAGATCCTTTGATAAAAAAGAAAGAAAGGTCTGAGAGCCAGTGTTTTGATAAGCTGACTCTGAAACTGGAGAAACCCTTTCGGCTGGAAAGGAACAGAGGTTAACTCTGTTAACAGAGGCTTAGCTCTGAGGTTTTCAGAGGTGAATAAAGTTTTCCTTTCTCTTCCCCATTCCAGTAGTAAAGCTCATAAGACACCTGGCTGGCTTTCTAAAGGTGTTTGACTGTGGTGACAGATGAAACGCTGAAGTCATTTTACCCAGAATGCAATGGACCAAAGATACTGGATAAAAAATTTGATAGGTGCAATCACTCTCATTTTTCCAGGTCCCCAAATACAATCAATAGCTGGTTTGATCAAAGTATCTTCTGTAATAACATTCGGAAAATGTTATGACTCATTAAAAATAATTTTCAAAGGAAAAATATTGCCTGATTTTTTTTTGCAAATGAAATAAATCATCAAAAATCCTTATATAGAGTGCATTTACATCTACATAAGTGTTTCTTGTTAGGAACTAAAACTATTCTCCTGCTCTTCCTTTCTGCATTTCAACTTTACTCTGAAAATATACTCAACATTTGTTCACTGAAATTAAAATTTATATATTGCTATGATCAACCATTTGATATTTCACTAAAATTGATAAATTTCATAAAGAAAATAAACAAGGCAAAACTACAAAAATAAAATATCACACAGACTAGAAATATTATCTGAGACAGCTGACAAAAAAATCTAATAGTGCTTTGAATTAAATAATAGTTTTCAAGTCACTTTATACCAAGTTACGTATCTTAAAAAAAATATCTAGTTTACTCTTATGTTCAAGATTACATAACATTAGCTTCAATGGCAATTATTTTCCCTATAATTTCTTTCACATTTTTCCAACATGACTAAAGGTTCAACATAACAGATTTGACATAAATGTGTCATAAATAATTATTGGTGATTCTTGATGCAAAATTTTTTTTAAAGTTTGATGCTGATGAATTTGTACCAAAACAAAGTTTCTGATATACCTTTAGGATTATGCTTGACTCTATGATGTAAGTAAAAAATACTTGAACTGACATTTACATACAAAAATAGAGAAAATATACACTGCAGTGATCTTGGTGGTATCTTTCACCAACCTGACTAAAAAATTCACTGAGTTTTAAATTATGATTAAAAAAAAATCAAGATTCTCAATTTTAAATTTAACCATTTTCATCTTCCATGACCACTGAGATTCTTTGTTTTGGTTAATACCTGGGCTTGAAAAATATGGAGGAATAGAAAAAAATGCATTTCTCTGGAGGAAGCCTGGAGCTGTCAGTATTTAACAGTTCATCATTGTCTCGATTTTTCCTAGGCTTGAAGCTTTCTTTTATTTTGCCCATGCAGAGCAATAGAAGGCTCTGATGAGGAAGGCCATAGGGCCAGAAAGAGGGCACAGGTCCTGTATCACGCCAGGTTATCTATTTTTTTGTCATTAGGAAAGATAGTACCTACAAACCTAGGAAGGAAGAAACAGTGAGGAGAGCTAAAGCCCCACGAAGGACAGCTGGGCACTCTCTACCTGCCAAAAGCTAGCCAGCAGGGGGTTTCTGCTGGTTCATTAAAGCGCTGCTTCCGCCCCACGGCTGCGCTGCAGGCTTCTCAGAGCTCCCCGACTGTCTGAGCAGGTCACATGCACTTGGCAAACAGCATACTAAACCGACTTAACACTAAAGTTGAACTGAACATAATTTATTCTTTTTCTAGGATGTGACGTGAAAGATTAAAAAATCCTGGACCAGGGATCTGAAGATCAGGTTCTCTCGATCTCAAGCTGAGTGGTCTTGACCAAGTTAACTTTAACCATCCTGGGTATCTATTTCTGCAGGTAAAAAAACAAGCGAATTTGTACTGCACAACCTTTAAAGTCTCCTTCAAATCTGGTTGAAACACTAAGTCAGACTCTTGCACAGGCCCTCTTGATTTTTTTGTTTGGGGGATTTTCTGATGCTTACATCATGGCTAATGAGGGTTTTCTAAACTTTAAAAGGGTAAACCTAAGTATCTGGCTCTCTAATAAAAACACAATTGAGATATTTCTATACTAACATGAAGTATACTTTGAAATTCATCAGGGTGGTCAGATTTTAGTTACCTATACCTTCTTCTTTAATTCTCTTAATGTTGAAACTCTGTTCTCTCCTCAACCAGGTGACAAGAGAGTAGCATGGAGGTAAAAGACAGAATCTTGGTTGAATCATTTCTGACTGAAAGACAAGTAATAGAGTATTCCTTTAATTCTTTAACATTTTAATTTTTTTCAATTTTCAAAACTAAAACTTTTGAAATTGCTGTTAATACCTAAAATCAAGAAATACGTTGTAGCTTATCAGTACTGCCAATGTCCTAGTGGTTCTTAAATCATTTCCAAACTGGAGACTCATATCTCTGCTCCTACTACTTCAAACCCGATATAAAACATGTCGAATTCAAATTTAAAGAGGGACCGTGTGGAGTGCTAGTGATAGCTTTGGGAGTAGGATAAATAATTTCTTCAACAGTTACATATGTCCCTAATAAGAAACCAACGACTCCAGTGAACACGATGGAAACGTTCTTCAGGACCATCCATATACTGTAGCGCTCCTTAGAGAAGGTGAGAATTTCAACCAGAGGCGGCAGGATCAGGGCCAGCGTGCTGCTGCTCACAGCTCCGACGAAGGAGATCACAATGTCTAAACGAGGAATGAGGATCGCGCCGGCACCTAGAAAATTGAAAACACAAATTTTCTTTGTGTAAATATCTAATACTTATGTAAATACTAACTGCAGATACTTTCAATACATTAAGATTAACTGATGCAAGTAGGCACTACGAGACTATTGCTTGTGGAAGCATCTGTCATGTTTTGTTCTCAGCTAAAAATGAAAACAAAGAAAGAAGCCAAAACATTGAGTGATGTTTCTCAGACTTTGACTTATCAATAGGCTTTCTTACATTAACAACTTTTAATTTTTGCTATGAAGTTTTGGGTAAAGAATGCATTTTCATTATTCTGCCATATAGCTCATTCTACAAAGCACAAAATCTTGGCTGATATGGTATAAACAAATGGTTAAATCAAAGAGAAGAGATAAGTATTTCTTACATTAGAATTCCAATTAACCAAAATAGAAGAAACCATGGAAACAAAATTATTAAGTAAACACCACAGTAATAACTGTTGCAGGAAAAGTCAATGAAAGATCCTAAAATTAATGGGCAAAAGATTCAGACAACAAAGAATCTGCCTGCAATGCCGGAGACCTGGGTTGGATCCCTGGGTCAGAAAATCCCCTGGAGAAGGAAATGGCAACTCACTCCAGCATTCTTGCCTGGAAAATCCAATGGATGGAGGAGACTGGCAGGCTATAGTCTATGGGGTTGCAAAGAGTTGGACACGACTGAGCGACTAACACTTTACACTTTATAACACTAACCGTATAAGAACAGGAAATACCCCTATAAAAAACTCATAAAGGGAAAAAAAAAGAGTACCTTTACTGTGGAGACATCTGACAGATACCACCTTAACTAAGTGATCAAAGTTAACATCACCAGTCCTAAGCCGTAACGTGATGGACTGAGAAGAGCAAACCATCACCTGTGGAGTTCTTGTTAAAGATGCTTGACTTCACCCTAGTCATAAGAAAGCATCACACAAATCTACACGGAAGGAAATTCTACAAAATCACTGACACTTCAAAGATGTCAAGGTAAATGAAGACAAAAAAAGATAACTCAAGACTGGGGGAGACCAAGTAGACTTGACAACTAAATTCAAGTGGGACCTTGAATTGGTTCCTGGATCAGAAAAAGGGTAACAGTGGAAAAACTGGTGAAATAAAAATGAGGTCTATAAATGAGTTAGCAGCATTTTATCGATGTTAATTTCCTGGCTTTAACAGTTGTATTGTGGTACGTAAGCTGTTAACATTAGAGGAAACAGTAAAGGGTTTATGGTAATTCTACTTTCTTGTACAGCTTCTCGAAGCTATTTCAAAATGGAAAGTTAAAAAAAAATTATGCACCATGATTGTCAGCAGGATTTTATGCCAAGCTATTGACAAGTTTTCTGCAAGTTTTGATCCAGCACTTTTTTAATCTTATCTTTATCTTAGCAAAAGGTATCAACTGAAGGTTTGCAAAAATTGAGATATAGTCTTTGTCTGAATTGTCCTTAAGTAGTTCAGTGAATGATTTGTGAAGGGTTGGAGCTGCCACCAGAAATAACAGCTAAGTTTGCTGGCATGCAAGCTGTGACAACTCTATCACCACCGCCTCCAAAGACGACTACGTAACCACAGTGCCGGCTCTGAGGACTCTGATTACGCATGTGTTGGTGCTCCTTTCCTTGTCTTCAAAAGCTATCAGTTGTCTCACTAATCTTCATCATCCTTCTATTTCTAAGGTTACTTTCCTTTGCTTTTTTTTCCTCTTACTGAACTTTCTGTGGGGTGTGTGTGTATAAATTTAACTCACGCTCTTTGTAATTAAGTTTCGAGTTTCTGGTCTACTGGTTTCTTTACTTCTTAATTGTTAGTTTGTGGTTTTTTCCCTCCCTGTATTCTCTTTGCACCTCTCCATGTTTTCCAGGAAGATGTGGCATTAATTTGGAACCACCACATTTCTTAGAACCACACACTACTATTTACCACTTTTTATTTTCATTATTATGAAAACCAAAATCCTAAAAAAATTATTTTGAAATCATAAACGTAGCTGCACTTCTACAAGACTGAAGTACAACAAATCTTCCTAAGTAAAATAACTGAATGTGAAGCTGGAACTCTAAACTAGAAATACTTTATAAAGTGAATCCTTGTTTAATGGATGTATGCTACACTATTTTAACATTTCTCTCAAGGGAAGTATAAAGCATAACTCTCAATCACAACAGAACGTTTCAAAACTCACTGGCTTTTATCCATTTTGTGATAAAACACTTACAGTAGATGGCAGTATTTAAAAGGACAACCAGACCAACATGACTACCACCTTGTCATCTAAAGAGCCTTTCATTTTGGAGTCTATTTTTTGTTATTAATGTTTTCCAATAGGCCAAGTTGTTATGAGTTAATCAAGTGAAGTATTGTTGGAAAAGCATCTGGAGAAGCACTATAGTATTTTAGAATTTATTCATTCAGACTAAAATTCTGTCTACCAAATGCTTTTAAATCATGAAATTTATCAGTTAGACAGTCATTCTTTACATGTTATATAACCAATATATATTTGCTAGTAAAAATGGCTTGAAATGTTATTTGATAATGTTAGTAGAGAAGAAAGTGAAACATATATACTTTAGGCAAATCTGACATAGAAGAACTCAAAAATCACAAAAATAGTAAGTCAAAGGATAGCTTAGATAAGGATAGTTTGTTCACTACAAATTACAAATATTCACTACAGGATTACTATAAATAGGCTGCCCTTTGTCATTTACAGACAGTTATTATGAATATATCTAGTAAGTACTAATTAATCTTATTCAGTATTTCCAAAAACTGTATTATAGAGGAAAAGAGTGTAGCCTTACAGTACAAAGTTGCCCCTGACGTGGAAAAAAAAGTCATGGAAAAAAGGTCCATTTTCTTGCATCTTAATGGTAAAAGATATATCAGAGAAAAACTAAAATGCTTGATATTATAACATCAACAACACTCTAGCATGTAAATCTTTTTTAAAACTTATTTCAGTTTTGGTTGCACTGGGTCTTCATTGCTGCACCCAGGCTTTCACTAGTTGCAGAACACAAATTTAAATTGCACAAACAGTGAATGATCCTCTCCATATACCTACTGACTCTAAGACAGAATACTAGAGCACAGAATGGTACTTATTTTCAGCTACTGTGACAACTAACTTAAATGATTCTGGTATATCTTCTTAGTATTCTACAAACTACCAAAGATTTATGCTTTATGTAGTCATAGTTTACTAAAGAAGAAAGCATACTCTCAAATCCAAGGGCTTTTCCAACTAGAAACAGTAAAAGGATCAATGAACTAAACAATAACAGAAATAAACAGTATTTAACATATTTTGCAGGTTCAATTCAAACAGGGAATCAAAATACTGGTCTGAAATCAAAATCTAGCAGCTTTTTACAGGCTTACCTTTAAAATAAAAGGCATTTATTGCAGTCCAAGGTGGCCTCTGGCCAGTTTCCAGTCACTCTTCTCCCTTACCTATGGAATGCCTACCTAGCAGGTAAGGGTCTACAGGGAACGTGCAGGAAGAGCCTGACCCACCCTTTCAAGCTTTTGATTCCATGAAAAGATGCTGTGAAACGGCGATTCAATACTAAATGGAGACCGGGACATAACTAATATAACCCAAGCTGATGAGCCCCATACTTTGCAGATCTGTCCTACAGATGTGGACTCCGCACCTGGAAAGGACGATGGGGCCTGAAACGCGCAAACCCAGTGGGGCCTCCACTACCCCTGCTGGTGCCGCACAACCTGCTCGACAGTCAGGACAAGGTCCCCCCAGCTCTCCACACGCCCATCAGCAGAGTCCGCCCCAGGACCTTTTCCAGTGCTCTGGATAACTGATACAAAACAGCCCTGTCATGAACACCGGTTGACTTTAACCTGGAAGGACCTGCCAAAGACTTAAATGAAGGTCAGTGTCCAGCGATGTGTCTCAGTGAAGTAGAAGGGAATATGACACAGTCTGTGTTCTCTGTGTCCAAAGCATGCTGAAAATATAGCACTCACATATGGTTAAACAGGCTTCTCCATTTGTAACTAAAAGAAAGAAGCAACAAAGAAGACTGCAACTCTCGGTGCTACGTCCTCAGCCCTTGAAGAAAAGCCCTGGCTTGTGGGAATAAACTCCTGGTGGCAAAGGTGCAGTCTGGTCTGGACCACAGCAGACAGAAAGCTCAACATGACAGCAGCCAATGTGCAGAAATGGGTGAAGTCATTAAAATTCAGTAGGTAACCTTAAAAGGAGATATGCATTCAGAATAGAACTGCCTTACATCTCCTGATAAAAGGACTTTGCCTGAAATAAGTCTTTTTATTTAGTACAGCTGTCAAAATGTCAATAAAAGTAATGTGTAAAGAATATTCTAAAACGTTTTAAAATAATTTTTTCCTCCTGGGTGTTTCATTAGTCATTGGAGTATGGGTTTACTGACTTCATTCTTCAATGTGATTTCCCTTATATAGTTGACATATTTCATTTAAATAATTGCTTTGAAAAGTAAGTCTTATCTACTTTATCTACTTTGCTCAGCTTTGCTGTTTCTTTGAACAAAATATAATACACCCAATTCTTTAAATCTAGGCATAAGCTCCACCCCAAGGTGCTCAATGCAATTTACAGAGTTGCTCAGAATTTCTAGTTCTACCATTCTCTAACCTCAAGTGGGCTAAGATAGTTACTTAAATCTTCTCTAGAATTTCCAAAGTTGCTTGTCCCCCAGTCACCAGTCATCTCGTCCTTGGTATCATCCTAGGCAATCCTATTAGATAGGTCAATGTGGCAATCATCTTTCTGTTTGCAATTATAATAAAAGTGGTGACAATAATGATAGTATTAACAGCAACTTCTAACCACTTTGTTCATATTTTTAAATGTCTTATCTTCATTTCATAGTTGAGAAAAGAAGGACTCAAAGATGGTTTGTAACTTAACTAAAGACCCAGCAAGGAAGTGGGAGGCCTGAGTTTTGAACCGTCGGGTCACCGTGACAGCGCTACACCAAACTAAAGGCCCCTCTCCATGAGTCTCCATGATTAATTCTACCTTGTGGGGGCATTTTATAATATCAAACAATAAGAAGAGATTATACACACTCCTAAAAATAATAAGTAAAATAAGCCACTGAAATTGTTAAAGAGTAAAACAGAACAAAACCCATTTGTACAGGTAGTCATGGAGAGTTGAACTGTTAAACACACAAAAGTTAGCAGATATAAAAAACCTCAGGAAAACTAGAAAGCCAAAGCAAAATGTTGTCAATGATATAAAGGGTCACTTATGCATCTAATTTAAATATACTTATATTTCAATCATGAGTGATATTATTTTGAAAATAAAAATTTGGTTACTTGTTTTAAGTGTGATAGGATCTGATTTATGATTTTCTTCTATATCAGTAGAATAACAGAATTTTAAACCAAAATGTATCCAGTTAGGTGAACAAAATTATTTCAAAAATATAAAAAATATACTTTAAGTAGCTTCATTAGAAGAAATTCAACAATAAAAATCATTATAAGTATGCAGTGATACTTACAAGTAATAGTAACCAAGAAGGACCTTATTACAAATTCATAGATTTGCTTCCATTTAGGATGAAATCTGGATGTGATCACAGGGATAATTATCTCTGCTGGAACATAGAACTGAATTGAATATGTCACAAAGATGCCGAAGGAATACAGAATTTTCACTGATTGATATAACCTGTTAAAAATTTTCAAAATTTAGTCAATCTTTTATTTCTAGCTTTACTGACATTTAACTAACCAATGAAATTATAAGACATTTAAAATCTACAACATGATGATATGATATACATATACACTGTTAAAGAATTCCCACATATGGAATTAATTAACAAACACATCCATCACCTCATGTATTTGCCTATTTTTCTCTGTTTTGGTGAGAACACTGATTCTACTCTCTCAGCATACTTCAATCATGCAATATAGTAATATCAACTACAGTCACCACATTATACATTAGATGCTTAGACCTTATTCATCTTTTAACTGAAAGCTTGTATCCTTTTACCAAAACTGTTCTCTTTTCCCCCATCTACCAGCCCCTGGCAAACACCAATCTATTCTCTGTTTATCTAAGTCATAATAAAAATAAAAGAAATAAAATGAAAATAACCAAAATAAAAGAAAGTTAGATTTATATTATGACAACGTGCATGAGCAAAAACAAGACAGGCATTATGCTAAGTGAATAAGCCAGGCAGAAAAAGACAAATACTGTGATATCCTATCAGTGATATCAGGATATCAGTGATATCCTATTAGTGATATCCTATCACTGATATGTCAAGATTATAAACAGTTTTCCTAAACAGCTGCCAAGCAAGAAGGAATTTGATTACGTCTCCTTCTATAATGTATTCATCCTAGGAGTGAAGGAGGAAGGAAGAAAGCTGAGTGGAAACGGATTTGAAAATACTACAAACAGCAAAATTAAGGAAAGAAGGAAGACCTTAGGGCTACAAACTTACTATTAAAAAGACCTCAAGATATATTTCTCACCTTAATGTTTAAAGTTTAGACATAAATAGTCAAGCTATTTGAATGTACAAAATAACAAAAGACTCCTGCTTCATATACTTTGATACATAATTGTGGAGAATTGAATATTCTTATCAGTTTATTACTACAGTCCTTTTTCTAATTATCTTTTAACTTACATGTTTTTAAAATATGATTAACAATATATCTAAAAATATATCATTACACATATAGGTTAATAGCTTTTCTAATTGGTATAAAACAAATTATATAGGTTAAGAATCTGGTTATTATTAACACCACTCAGTAACATTAATTATATGTAGGTACTATCATTTGATGCTACCCAGAGTAAAAATGGGAAATAAAACGGTCAGTATCTTTTTAGAAGCTGGCATATTTGCTAAGAATCCATCAGAGAGTAATACAGAAATCAGAGTGCTAAAGAGAAGCACTACATACAGTCTTTTCTTTTTTTCTTTTTTTATACAGTCATCAACTATTCCATTTTTTTGTTTGTTTCAAGAACCCCCTAATTTCTATATTTCGTATCTATAATTTCAAGCACTCTATTTTTCTATATTCAACTTTCCTACATGTTTATCAACCTTTGTTCTCATTTTGATTTTACACATGTATCTGTGGTAATTGTCTATATGTACTAATATTGGCCATATATACTAATAGTTTTAGAAATGAAGAGTAAACTGTCTCTCAAAAGGATAAAAAAACTTGCTTAAAGTGACAGGGATTTGTCTTGAGGATATACAACAACATAAACCTTTTATTTTTCATTTATTTTTTTAATTGAAGGATAACTGCTTTACAGATTTTTTTTTTGCTTTCTGTTAAACAGCAACATGAATCAGCCATAGGTGTACATATGTCCCCTCCCTCTTGAAGCTCCCTCCCATCTCCCTTCCCATCACACCCCTCTAGGTTAATACAGAGCCCCTGTTTGAGTTTCCTGAGACACACAGTAAACTCCCATAGGCTATCTATTTTGCAGACGATAATGTAAGTTTACATGTTACTCTCCATACATCTCACCCTCTCCTCCCCTCTCCCCGCGTCCATAGTGTGTTTTCTATGTTTGTTTCTCCACTGCTGCCTTGCAAAAAAATTCATTGGTACCATTGTTCTAGATTCCATATAAATGTGTTAGTATACAATCTTTCTCTTTCTCTTTCTGACTTACTCCACTCTGTGTAATAGGCTCTAGGTTAATCCACCTCATTAGAACTGACTCAAATGCGTTCCTTTTTAGGGCTGAGTAATATTCCACTGTGCATGTGTACCACAACTTCTTTATCTATTCATCTGTTGATGGACATCTAGGTTGCTTCCACGTTCTAACTATTGTACATAGTGCTCCTGTGAACATCGGGGTCCATGTGTCTCTTTCAATTTTGGTTTCCTCAGGGCTTATGCCTAGGAGTGGGAATGCTGGGTCATATGGTGGTTTTATTCCTAGTTTTTTAAGGAATCTCCATACCGTCTCCCACATTGACTGTATCAATTTACATTCCCACCAACAGTGCAACAGAGTTCCCTTTCCTCCACACCTTCTCCAGCATTTGTTGTTTGTAGACTTTTTGATGATGGCCATTCTGACTGGTGTGAGGTGATATCTCATTGTAGTTTTGATTTGCATTTCTCATTAATAATGAGTGATATTGAGTAGCTTTTCACATGTTTGTTAGCCATCTGTATGTCTTCTTTGGAGAAATGTCTGTTTAGGTCTTTTTCCCACTTTTTGATTGGGTTGTTTGTTTTTCTGGTATTGAGTTGTATGAGCCACTTGTATATTTTGGAAATTAATCCTTTGTCAGTTGTTTCATTTGCTATTATTTTCTCCCATTCTGAGGGCTGTCTTTTCATCTTGTTTATACTTTCCTTTGCTGTGCAAAAGCCTTTAAGTTGAATCAGCTCCCACTTGTTTACTTTTGTTTTTATTTCCATTACTCTAGGAGGTGGGTCATAGGGCATCTTGGTTTGATTTATGTCATCAAGTGTTCTGCCTATGTTTTCCTCTAGAGTCTTATAGTTTCTGGTCTTACATTTAGATCTTTAATCCATTTTGAGTTTATCTTTGTGTATGGTGCTAGGAAGTGTTCTAATTTCATTCTTTTACATGTAGCTGTCCAGTTTTCCCAGCACCATTTATTGAAGAGGCTATCTTTGCCCCATTGTATATTCTTGCCTCCTTTGTCAAAGATAAGGTACCCAGAGGTGCATGGGTTCATTTCTGGGCTTTCTATCTTGCTCCATTGGTCTGTATTTCTGTTTTTGTGCCAGTACCACACTGTCTAGATGACTGTAGCTTTGTAGCATAATCTGAAGTCAGGAAGGTTGATTCCTCCAGCTCAATTCTTCTTTCTCAAGACTGCTTTGGCTATTCAGGGCCTTTTATGTTTCCATATGAATTTTGAAAATTTTTGTTCTAGTTCTGTGAAAAATGCCATTGGTAATTTGATAGGTATTGCACTGAATCTGTATATTACATTTGGCAGTATAGTCATTTTCACAATATTGATTCTTCCTACCCAGGAACATGGAATATCTGTTTATGTCATCTTTGACTTCTTTCATCATGTGTACATCTCTGTGTACAGTTCTTTTGTCTTCTTAGGTAAGTTTATTCCTAGATATTTTATTCTTTTTGTTACAGCGGTGAATGAAGGGATTGACTTCTTAATTTCTCTGATTTTTCATTGGTAGTATATAGAAATTCAAGCAATTTCTGTGTATTGATTTTATATCCTGAAACTTTGCTAAATTCACTGATTAGCTCTAGAAATTTTCTGATACTATCTTTAGGGTTTTCTATGTATGTATCATGTCATCTGCAAACCGTGAGAGCTTTACTTCTTTTCAGATCTGGATTCCTTTTATTTTTCTTTTCTGATTGCTATAGCTAGGACTTCAGAACTATGTTGAATAACAGTGGTGAAAGTGGACACCCTTGTCTTGTTCCTGATCTTACGGGGAATGATTTCAGCTTTTCACCACTGAGAATATTTGCTGTGGGCTTATCATATATGGCCTTTACTATGTTGAGGTATGTTCCTTCCATGCCCATTTTTTAAAGAGTTTTAATTATAAATGGGTGCTGAATTTTGTCAAAGGATTTTTCTGCATCTATTGAGATTATCATATGGTTTTTATCTTTCAATTTGTTAATATGGTGTATCACACTGATTGATTTGCATACATTGAAGAATCCTTGCATCCCTGAAATAAACCCAACTTGTATGAGTTTTTTAATGTGTTTTCAACAACATAAAACAACTTTTAAATAACATATAGAACAACTTAAAAGGTATTTAAAACTCAGTGTCAAAGTTCTTGAAAGTCAGAACATAGGTTCTATTCTCTGTATAACCATTCATGCACTTAGAAGGGGATAGACACTTATTAAACATTAGTTAAATTAATATTAATGATCAAAAATGGGTGTGAATAGTAATTCTTTGAAACTACATTTAATCAATATCACAAATACAAATACTTCAAAAAGAAGATGACTCTTGCTTGAAAACAAAGTCGGTTATACTGATAGCTAAGAAATGTAATACCTTAGTAAAGACCAGTTATATATATATATATTTTTTTTTTTTTAATATCTACTTTGCAGTTAATATATAGAATCAGATAATAGGGGAGAAAAATGACTAAATGTTCCAGTGAAAATATAAGTTTTGAAAACATGAGAGTTCAAAAATTACAAGCTTTCTCTTCTTTTCCCCATATTGGCTAACAGATCAATATTTAACCTACATTTACAGATATGAATACCTTAATTTTTTTAAGCTAATCTGGGAAATAAGAGGCTGACTCATTCTCTCAAGGTTGAAAACAGAAGCTACTCTCGGAAATAATTTAACAATTCACTTTCCCCCTTGGACTTTTCATGATCCTCAAGAATCTTGAGGGTTAAGCTCTGTCAAGAAGTCTTTTTGAGAAATAGCTACAGTCCTTACCAAGAAACTCACCTCATTCTAAACTAAAAATAAATAAATAGAACAACTAACTATTTATTTATTTAGTGATGCAATGGTTGGCTTTGGCATCACCAACTCAATGGACATGAGTTTGTGCAAGCTCCAGGAGACGGTGAAGGACCGGGAAGCCTGGCGTGCTGCAGTCCATGGTGTCACAAAGAGTCAGACACGACTGAGCAACTCAACAACAGCAACAAAGACGCCTAACAAGTGTCATCTAGTATTCATCACTACACTGACTGCTGTAAACAGCTGGGCATTTGAGGATCATTCCCTAGAATGCAAGCATTATGAGGAGGACGTTGTTATCTGTTCGCTGCTGTATCTCTCGTGCTTGGGAGTAGTTCCAAGTACATAAAACACATACAGTAAATATCCGTTAGATGACAGATGAATTTGATAGATGTCCTTCATTTTTACTTTAATAATATTTACTGTGATGAAAAAAGAAGGCAAGCAGAGGAAAGGAAAGGCAGAGGTCATTTCAGCCAGGATTCCTAGATATAGGCAATTTTAATATTGGAAGAATATCATTAAGAATTTCTGAGGGTGAGAAAGGAAGAAATAGTTCAGAATATACAAATCTTTATCCTGTTTCCTCATATTTCTCTACATCTTTATTTACTGTGCCCCGTGGTGAGTCCATTCTTGCCTAAATATTTTCATCTTAGGTAACAAATTCCTCAGAGGTCAACTCCCAGATTTTCTGGTAGGATCAATTAAGACAACTTGATTATCTGCTACTGTCAGCTATATTTCCAGAATATTCAACCTCCTATGCTACAAACAGGCGCTCAGACTTAAAATTTCTTCTGTTTTGTGGGGAACATGAAGTCCCAGTTCACTTATCTAAATAAATTAAAATATCTACTCCACATCTTCCCTGTTGTTACAGGCTTCTCTCCTGTTTGAATTTTCCCCATCCAATGGGTGCTTCAAAAGGATTCCATGTGTGAGATGGAAGAAGTCACTTTACTGCTTCTCAATGTCTGTTTATCTGAAAACTTAATATATCCTTGATATCTCTTAGGACAAGAATGTCTGCTCTTTGGGTTACTCTAGTGGAAATCCTGTAAAAACACTGCCAAAACATCATTCAATTAAGATTAGCAGTTAAAAGGGAAATGCTTTTATACCTAGAATACTAATTAATGAACATTTACTAAGTGCTGAGTAATGTGCTATATTATGGAGATGCATCAAAAACCCAGAGGTGCAGGGTTTCTGCCTCAAGGTGCTCATGTTCTAGCTCAGAACCATGAATTTATCTGATTGTTTAGTCGCTCAGTCATGTCCGATTCTGTGAGGCTCCAGGGACTGTAGCCTGCCAGGCTCCAAGAACACTGGAGTCGGTTGCCATTTCCTCCTCCAAGGGATCTTGCCAACCCAAGGATCGAACCCCTGTCTCCTGTGTCTTCTGCATTGCAGGAGGTTCTTTAACCCCTGAGTCATCGGGGAAGCCCAATTTACTTTATTATCATCTTTAAAATATATCCTTTACTTCAAAAGCTCAATGCACTACATTGAACAATAGCACTCATAACTAGTTTTAAAAGATGATACCTCACTAAGACTGAAAGTAGTAAGTAATTAATAACTTGGAGCCTCTCTAATCCATACTTGCTTTATTCTGGGGCTGCTCTCTAATTTAACCTTTTCTTGTAGGAATACCCCACATGAACTCTGAGACTTTAAGTCAACATGGCATCAAAAGCCCTTTAGAGTTTCTCATGGCTGGTAGTTGGGTTCCCTAGGCTCCTGTGACAGTCACTGGCTTTCATATCTGAGGCAGGAATTAGGTGGGCTCCTGCTTACGATTCTTGGGACCAAAAAAAAAAAAAAAAGGGCTTCAGGCTGGACACACTACAGCTAGCCTCCCGTTTGTATTTCCTGAGATAGCAGATGGGGGGCTCCAGATCATGTATTTACAACCAGCCTCCTCTTTGCACTATGAAATAGAAATAACAACAGAAACAGGGAAAAGAGCCAGGCTATGTCTTCTGTGGACACCTTAAGATAACAGGCATGGCAGAAACAGAAGGGGCTACACCCTGTTTGAGTAAAGGCTCAAGAGGTCTCATGTTTCCCGTCCTCGGGGCGAGGGAGACACTGAACATGTGCACAAAAGCTCCTGGGGTCAAAGGAGGGGGCACCCCCCACAGTATGTGATGCCAAGGCTGCCTTATAGTGATCTGGGCTGGAATCCACACTGGAAAATGGATTCCGGCCCAGGATAGGCGGGCTACAGTCCATGGTGTTGCACAAGCACATGGGGGAGGGTCCTAGGGTAGGTCAGATGTGGAAAAAGAAATCAGATAACTGGCCCAAAGTAAACAAAGACCCAGAAGAACTGCCCTGTATGAATGCCTTAACGGCCTCTTTGCAGGGCTCCTCCTAGCCAAGGGGGACACCTCACCGCTTCCCTCTGGGTGTGCATCTCTACCTCACTTCTGTCTCAGCTACACAGACTTTCTCCACTGGGCTCTCACACTTGTGATTGTGCTGTGTGTCTAATAACAAACTTTGTGTCTCTTGTCACAGCTTTTGCCTCCTTGAGAAATGCACTTCAATGGGAGCAAGAGCTTCTAGCCTCTAACCCTTGCTGATCTAGTGGCTAGCTTCATCCAGGCTACCCAGGCCAGGCTACCCAGGTTCAATTTCTGGGTAGGGAACTAAGAGTCTTCGCTCACTGCTGCCTCTCCAAGATCAATATCCAGACAATAAAGAGTACATTACACATTCCCTAAACTGCTCGGCCTATTGCCTGAAGCACAGGGAGGGGAGGGAAGAAGGGACTCATACATAGCAATTCAAGAAAGTAATCTCTGAGATAACCTCATGATTATCCTAGTCTAAACTTCTCATTTTGGAAGATTATCATTATAAAAGACAAGCGTGTCCTCTCCAGTATCGCTCACAGAGAACTTGCTTCCCAATGCAGGAGATGTAAGAGACTGGGGTTTGATCACTAGGTTGGGAAGATCCCCTGGAGAAGGAAGGGTATGACAACACACTCCAGTCAGTATTCTTTCCTGGAGAATTTCAGGGACAGAGAAGCCTGGTGAACTATAGTCCATGGGGTCACTAAGAGTCGGACATGACTGAAGCAACTTAGCACGCACACACAGATGCAGACCATAAAGAAATAGACTGTAGGTCACAAAAGGCATGTCTCCACAAGGATGTGTTACTCAACAGCAGTTCTCTAAAGGGGAGTATCCTGACTTGCTTTCCTGTTTTTAACAGATTTTTGTTTCCAAGGATACAAGGCTCCCCTCTTCTAAATAAAAAGCAGGTGTCTAACAAGGCTTTCCCTAATAGAAACTATGATCTTGTCGACTAAAAAAATAGTCACAAGCTGAAAGTGGAGAGTTGTTTTATTTGATAGCCTGTTTTTATTTAAGGATTATAATGAGTTCCATTCTAACTGGGGAACCAGAGCAATTAGGGAACTAGGCAAAGGTGGGAAGTGGACGCAGAAAAAGGGAAGGATTGATTAGGGCTACTGCAGGAACAGGAACACCCCCCTGAGGTTTAGCTGTGAAACCAGAAGCGTTCCTTCCCGTCAGGAAGCACTTACAGGAGGCTTCCCGTGTGCTGTCACGGATCTGTCAGAACACCTGTGGCCCTTATTGATTCCTGAATATCCAGGGATTATTCACACCTTTCCCAGGGCGGAGGAATCCAGGCATTTCCTTTGTTAGTTTCTCATTATGGTGATAAGTACACTCTTCTCTCTTTAACAGGGATCACCTAGTGTTTTGTAAGTCTGGAATTTTTATCTTTATCTTTGCTGAGAATAACTACAATATATATGCTCACGCCATGTTGATCAAAACACCTTTGCTCCATCAGAGCTTTGGTCCCCGTGTCTGTCTTTCTTTCTTTGTTTCTCTCTCTCTATTTCTGGCTGATTCCCTGGAGCATGGAAGCTGGCTGCGTAACCCAGGGAATATTAGCCTCTTTCCTTCTTTCACTCTCTCACCGTCGACTCCGGACCAGCAGGTTTGTGTCCACCGCTACTTCACCAGGTCCCTGGCTCCCTGGGGAGAGGAGCGTCTCAGCTTGACACGCAGCCATTGCCACCTCGGTATCGTCCCCCTCAAGACTTTCTTTAGATATGTTCATGAATAAGGGTAGGGGAGAATTCTGAGACTGTTTCCCCAGCTACCTCTTATAGTACTTGTCAAATTTACTTATAAATTTGCTTTTAGGATTTAGTCTAACTTTTACTCCAAGTGGAGAAATGTATTATTCTGTATTCTAGACACGGTACTTACTATCTTTGAAAGAGAAACTAAACTACCATAATTCTTAGCCTTGATCCTCTTATATTAAGCTGTTTGTCTATACTCCATATTAAACTATTACAAAAAAGAAAAAAGGAGCACTTTTGAAGGAAACAAAATTATATTATCAACTATAAAATAGGTTAATGGAATAAAGGCCAAACAATCATGTCTTGTTTTTACTCAGGTCTCCAGCTTGAAACAAATGTATATCATTGAAAGGGTTCCACCTTGGAATGCCTTCCTAAATATATCACAGCTAAAGGAAAACTGTAATTAAAAAAAAAAGATAAACACACAATATATGAGACTTGTGCAACCTGGAAACCACTCTAGGTAATTCCTCTCTATCATAAGTGGTTCCCTGCACACATTTATTCTAATAACATTCTGGACTCCATTGAGGACCCAGGATTCAAATGAATAGCAATCACACTCTCATCAGGAAGCCAATCAAAATATTTAAATTTAAGGTTTCACAGACTTCCATACCAACAGCTAAATACCAACAGCATGGTATTAGGTCAGCATTTATTTTTTGCATTTATCAAAACTAAGAAGTTACTTTCCATTTCATAAATAAGGGAGCGAGTCTACATCATAATCACTGCCAATATCTTTATTAAATCTCCAAAGATCAATCTCTGGAAGAAGATAAAGACTCTATATATTGCTTCATTTAGCAGAATATGGTTCTAATAATAAAGAGAATATTAAGATGCACCACACTATTTATAGTTGACCCTTGATCAGTGCAGGGGTTGGGGTCTGACCCTGCATATTACTTCTGATTCCCCCCAAACTTAGCTACTAATAGCCTACTACTGACTAGAAGCCTGACTGACAGTCAATTAACTCATATCTTGTATGTTACAGGTACAGCTGCATATATTTTATAGATTCATGACATACCTTTTTTATATTTCTATGCTATGTAGTTTGTGAGTTTTTTCAAATTGTCATGAATCTCAAAAATTTTTCTAACATGTTAATTGAAAAAAATCCATATAAGTGGACCCATGCAGTTCAAACCCTGTTGTTCTACGGTCAACTGTATAATGTGTCCTGTGTTCAGAAAGGATGGAGGCACATGCAGTATTAAAGCTGACCACTAAAACCTTGAGGGCCATAAGTGATGGGTTATGTGATTTTATCAGAAACCCAGAATGTTAGATTTTGGGCAGCAAGGATAAGTATTAAATTTTTTATTAAAGTGAGTCTCTATTAAAAGAGTTCATGTTTCACCTGTTATCCAAATTTGGAACAACCTGTAATTTTTCATCTTTTAAAAATATGCCACAAAAATCTGTAAAATCAGATGACCTCCTCTGAAGATTATGAAAAATTTAGATTACACAAATAAAGAAACCACAGTAAAAATTTTAAATGTTTAAATCATAAAACTAAAAATATACTTTTATCATAGAACACTAGTAAATTATATTTATAAAATATACCAATTCGGTTAACAAACTCTTGTCTACCTACCACACATCTTGGGGAAGATTTAAAGTTATGCTGCCTTTGATATCATCGTGGAAACACATATATCCTAAAGTAGCTAATGTTACATACAGCGCTGTGACAATCCCCATGCCAATATTCAATGCTTGGGGGAAGCGTTTTGATTCTTTCATTTGATTTTCCAGTGGAAGGACCTAAGAAGAGAATGCAAATAAATGAAAACAATATAGCACCCCGTCTGATAGGTGCCCAAATTAATATTTATATGGTATATGCAACACAAAATCCTTGATGTATTTTTTAAATATTACATATTTTTTCACACTACAGATTTTTTAAATTCCTAAAATAAAAAGATTTGAAATCAGCTCTTAATGTGCAAAACTGTCAGGTTTTTTAAAAAATAAACTTTCTACTTTGAAATAATTTTAGATTTACAGAAAAGATGCAGAGATAAACAGAAGTCTCCCATATACTCCTGACCAATTTCTCCTTTAGTAACATTTTACACAACCAAAGTACATGTGTTACAACTAAGAACCAATATTGGGACATTACAGTTAAACTCCAAACTTCTACTTGGATTTCACCAGTTTTCCCGCAAACGTCCTTTTCCTGCTCCAGGGTCCTGGACAGGACAGCGCCTTGCTCTTTGCCATCGGGTGTCCTTGGTCTCCTCTGGTCCGGGGCAGTGTGTTGATCCTTCCTTATTGTTTATCACCTTGACAGCTTTGAGGAGCCTGGCTATGTATTTGGCACACTGCCCCTCTATTAATTGTCTGATGTTTTCTTCCTGACTAGATTGGGATTATAAGTCTTGGAAAAGTACACCACGGAAGTGTGATGCCCTTCCTGTCACACATGCCATCAACATGACTTAGCTCTGGTGGAGTTCATTTTGATCACCTGGCTAAGGCAGTGTTTGCCCGGAAAGTTCTGCTTATAAAGCTCTTTCCTTCCTCCTCCTCATACTCCATTCATTGGAAGTAATCACTACAGGCAGCCCGCACTCCAGGGACGGGGGGGATTAAGTGACAGCTCCTCGAGGATAGTATCTACATAAGCTATTTGGAAATCTGCCCTATGCGCTTATCTATTTAATCACATATTTGTATTCGTAGGGATTCGTATATATTTGTTTTACAGTTTTGCGTACGAAACTGAAACACTACTGTTTATTTTGTTACTACTATCATTCCAGCTCCAGTCATCATGAATTCCATCAGGTAAGCTCCTTTGTCCTTTTGACGTACACCTATTCTTTTGCTTTTTGAGCACTTCCATACTTTCTGGCAGGGCTTCCCAGCTGGCACTACTGGGTAAAGAACCTGTCTACCAATGCAGTAGATGTAAGAGATGCAGGTTCAATCTCTGGGTCAGGAAGATCCCCTGGAGAAGGAAATGGCAACCCACTCCAATATTCTTGCCTGGAAATCTCCATGGACACAGGAGCCTGGCAGGCTACAGTCCATGGGGTTGCAAAGAGTCAGACACAACTGAACAACTCAAATACACACACAGACACAAACATACTCTCTGGCAGTACAATATGCTCCAGACACACCTTGAATTTCCTTGCTTCTGTCCTGTAATCAGTCATTTCTCCAAAGAACTTCAGATTTAGAACTCAAGATCTGGGCACTAAGGGCTCAGTGCTCCTGGGTGCCATTGCTTTCAGCTCTCTCCGCAGACAGAGTTAGTAGATACACGTACGCATACTGACCCAAGTACACACATGTCTACAACTGTTTCTCTATCTATCCATCTGTACCTGTTGTCTGTCAATTTAAAGAGATGAACGTGTGAAGTGTGAAAGTCGCTCAGTCGCATCCGACTCTTTGTGACCCTGTGGAGTCCTCTGTCCATGGAATACTCCAGGCCAGAATACTGGAGTGGGTAGCCTTTCCCTTCTCCAGGGGATCTTCCTGAGCCAGGGATGGAACCCAGGTGTCCCGCATTGCAGGTGGATTCCTTACCATCTGAGCCACCAGGGAAGCCCCAGTGACATGAATCAGTACTTACATTATGAGGGTGGGGAGGAGGGAGCCCTTTTTAAAAAAGGCCAATTTAAAAGTTAAATCTGTAGGCAAATATTTGGAGGTTTTGGGCTTACAAATTTGACCATACAGTAAAAGACACTAAGTAATAATGACAGGTATTTACTGAGTGTTTACAATGTGCCAGGTGCTTTTGTAAAAGCTTTGCATGTAGTATCTCACAATAACCTCATGAGATAATAACTAAAGTTATCTCCACTTTTGAGGTGAGGTAGGTAGGTCCATGTGAAAACTATGAGTGATTAACAGAAAAGAGAAGAGTACCCAAGTCGTGTGCTCCAGAGAAAACTCAGACTCAAAGGAGAAGCTAAAGTCAGGGATGTGCCAGTGCACCTAGGAAAGGAGGAAGGGAACGAAACGGACACTACGGAGGTCCCACGTGCGTTCAGCAGCATTGTCTGTTTCACACATAACCTCATTTACGGAGCTGATCTGGGGAAGTACAAAGAGAAGGCTCAACACATCCTAACTGCTGACTGGAATGGGGAAACTAGGGACACAGTGAAAAGAAATACTCCAGTGTTGCAAGTTTGAGCAACCAAAAGTCAAACTAAAAGAAACAGAGAAATGAGAAAATGAAACTGGTTTTATTTATATTCAGAGTTGTTGAATCTGAGATATCAGAGGAACAACACTTAAGTGGAAATGTCCAATAGCTAACTACGGCTTACTAGCTAAAGCAGAAATGAAAATCTACAATTATGTCTCTAACAGGGATAAATGGAACCTCTAAGAACTAGGAAGAATTCTGTAAAGGAGAACTCAGCAGAAAGCCAACTAAAATCGCAGAGAACTGTCTCAGTTCTGCTTTGTCTGTGGTTCATACAGATGTTTATCAGCGGTTCTGCTCCCGCACCCAACCATCAGACGATGAAACATAAGCTATGGCCTTTTGCTGTTCAGTTGCTGAGTCATGTCTGACTCTTTGTGACACCATGGGCTGTAGCATGCCAGGCTCCTCTGTCCTTCACTATCTCCCTGAGTTTGCTCAAACTCACATCCATTGAGTCAGTGATGCCATCCAACCATCTCATCCTCTGTTGTCCCCTTCTCCTCCTGCCCTCAATCTTTTCCAGCATCAGGGTCTGGGTCACTGGTCCAGACCAGGGAAAAGGGAATGGCAGACCACTTCAGTATTCTTGCCCTGAGAATCCCATGAACAGCATCAAAAGACAAAAAGACATGGTCTTTTGACCAAGATCAAATGTAGTATGGGGGCTTCCTAGCTGGCACAGTGTCAAAGAATCCACCTGCCAACGCAGCAAACACAAGGGATGCAGGTTTGATCTCTGGGGTTGAGAAGATCCCCTGGAGTAGGAAATGGCAACCCAGTCCAGTGCTCTTGACTGAAAAATTCCATGGACAGAGGAGCCTGGCAGGTCACAGTCCACGGGGTCACAAAGAGTTGGACATGACTGACTGACTGAGCACACAAACAGCAATATTCTATTTTGCCCAAATCTACATATACATTCTGGGCTTTCAGTGAACGGGAAGCGTCTTTTTTTTGCTTAATTTTTTAGCCACACCGCACGGCATTTGGCATCTTATCTCCCCAACCGGGGACCGAATCCACACCCCCTGAACTGGAAGTTCAGTGTCTTAACCACTAGGCCACAAGTTCAGTTCCCTGAACTTGAAGCATCTTGAATGGAAATATTTAGGATCTCAGAATCTGCACAATGTTGGTTTCTCTTGGTATTAGCTTCATGATAAGATCATTTCACAAAACAAATATGATATGCATAAATCTAAAAAGAATTTATGTTTGACTCTTCTTATGTAACAGTAAACTTTATAACAATTTCAATTCATTTCTAATCATCTAGTCTTTAAGATATGATGTTTGGGATCTGTCTAAATATAACCCAGACTTGACAGAGTAGAGAGAATATAGATCAGACAAAATTAACCATGAGTTAATGGTTTTCGAAGCTGGGTGACGCTTACAGAGGAGTTCATCACACTATATAGGTTTGAAAATTTTCACAACAAAATATTAAAAATCATCTATTCTAATGCTCTCATTTTACACATTAAGAAAACGATCTAATATAGAACATGGATGAAACTCCTGGTTAGTAGAGGAACTAAACCATAATTCAACATTATCATGCCAAAATGCAAATCATTTTCTAGGAATAAAAAAATATAAACAAACATAAATAAACAGAAACAGGAAAGAAAACCATGTACTTTTAAATGTAAGTAAATCTCTCTGTTGACTTAAGATTTTAAAAAATAATAATGAAGAATTAAATCCTTACCACTCCAATGCCTTCAAAAGCAAATACAGCAGTACCAAAAAAGAGGGGGTATTTTTTCCAACCAGCCACTATTGGAAGGTTGTGGGGATCTGGCATATTCTGGAGAAATAAAGAAAAAATAAGATAAGTTACGTACTTGTTTGAAACAATTTAAAGCAGAAGAGTGAAATCATATGCTTATGAGCTTCACACTAGCAAACGTGGATTATAAATGTGAATAATTCTTTCACTAAAAAGTTTAAGCATACTATGTTCAGTGTTGCCAAGCTGTTAGGATTTTACTGCCAGAAGCAATTGTCTCCCTCGAGCCCACATGTTCCAGCTGAGCTAAATGCTCCTGGTTACCTGCTTTCACCTGTAAGTCCCAGGCTGTTCTCACTGGGCATGGCTCCTGCCACAACGGGAAGCATGCAAGCATATCAACATCTGGGCTGAGAGCCATAGAGTCATTATCAACCACTGCTGACAGTGTCCAGTGGAACTCATCCCCACTCTACTCTCACTGCGCTTTTGGCTTCTAAGATCTCCCCAGCTCTGGCTTCCCACCGCATGGCCCTGCGTGGCTCCCCAGCTCCTGCTTAGGGTTTCACTCTTCGACCTGACAATTGCCATCACCCTTACTATTCGTGCACAAGCCTCGACTCTGGCTCATTCGGCCTTGTTCCAACCCTCACTATCTGGGAACTCACAATCTGCACATCTTGTTCACGATGTCTGGGTCCAAAGTGGCTACTTCTTCCAGCTGCCCCAAGACTCCTCACCACCCTGTGTTCTCTGCTTTATCAGACTGGAAGTGGAACCGAGGCCGACGAAAGGGACGGACAAAGACACTGAAGTGTGACAGCACAGGACTAATTGGGGAAATAAGAGAGGTCTAGCAAACCTTTATTTTCCGGGCTCCAAAGTCACTGCAGATGGTGACAGCAGCCATGAAATAAAAGATGCTTGCTCCTTGGAAGAAAAGCTATGACCAACCTAGACAGCATATTACAAAGCAGAGACATACTTTGCCAACAAAGGTCCGCCACCTAGTCAAAGCTGTGGTTTTTCCAGTAGTCATGTGTGGATGTGAGTTGGATCATAAACAAATCTGAGTGCTGAAGAACTGATGCTCTTGAACTGTGGTGTTGGAGAAGACACTCTTGAGAGTCCCTTGGACTGCAAGGAGATCATACCAGTCCATCCTAAAGGAGATCAATCCTGAATATTCACTGGAAGGACTGATGCTGAAGCTGAAACTCCAATACTTTGACCATCTAATGGGAAGAGCTGATCATTTGAAAAGACCCTGATGCTGGGAAAGATTGAGGGCAGGAGGAGAAGGGGATGACAGAGCATAAGATGGCTTGATGGCATCACTGACGCAATGGACATGAGTTTGAGTAAACTCTGGGAGTTGGCAATGGACAGCGAGGCCTGGCGTGTTGCAGTTCATGGGGTCGCAGAGTCAGACATGACTGAGCAACTGAACTGAGTCAAAGATTTATGATAATTTATTCTCCACCTTTTTTGAGTCATTGGCCCCAGTGAGAGATGAGAGCTGTACAGCTGCTCAGTGAAAAATGCATATATAGAAACAGAAACACTAAATCTTATAAATAATTTTAAGGGATTTGCAGATCCCCTGAATCTTCTCAACAGATTATTTTAAGGAAACTGAGTTAAGTATCTCCAGACTACTGATGATGAACTCAGTTGCCGTTACTGCAGAAAGAGATTAGAGCCCAGGGTAGTGGCAGTGAGCTGAAGCGGTGGCGGCAAATAAAGCTTCAGGCGTGAGAGAAAATCATAACATCACATCTAGACTCCCATCTCCTGTGACTGGTTTAAGTCTTAAAGGAATAAACAAGACACTGTTGAGATCTTTGTTTCATTGAGGCAGTGTACTAAGGCAGGCTCCTGCATCTCACAACTCTAGCAGGGCAGGCATTACTACATTCTGAGGCAATGCCATACAGCTCAGAAGCATACTAACCAAGATTCAAAACCAGATATGACTACAAAGCCTACGCTTTCATCCTCTATGCCATATACTTCTTCAGCTAAGCAGTATCCCCCAAAAGGAAACCTGTTTATCTCCTAGGTGACACAGATGAAGTAGGGTCTTTACTTATCATCACTTTTACCTCTAAAGTAAAAAAAATAATAATAATAAATGTTTACTTGTTAAAAAACATACAACACAGTTAAAAACATGTTATACTTACCCTAACAACGTACTGATAAATTATCACAAGACTGACAGCCATGGATATATTGGCAAGGAATGAAAGCACAAACAGATTCTTGAGCTCACGAATGAAGACCAAAAGAATTAAAAATGGAAGAAAGCAAAGCATGTATATCCTTAGGTCAATACTTCTTCTCTCACATGGACTTGATGAATTGGTACTATTCAAAACAAACACTTTACTCTCCAGGAACCCTTCATGAACCTATACAGGATTACCAGGAGGATAAGGAAGAGGGGAGACAAAAACTTCCATTAACTTATAAGCATGAAGGATAAATATAAAGAAAACAATGATCTATGTACACTCTATGATAAATTCCTTTGCAATAAATAAAACATAGTTTCAAGATAATCTAGCAACCTAGAAATATATATATATGTATATATATAAAGGATAATTAAAATAGAATAGTCTTCTTTGCAAAATAACTTTATTATACTGTGAAAACAAATTCACTAGAAACTTATGAGGACAGACTTGCTAATCCATTTTGAAGCTTTGTAACCGTGATGCTTGTGCTACCTGCAAAGGCTCAATCTGCTTCTGAAATAATCAAAAGTAGAAGTATGCTTGTCTAGAATGGCCACTGGCCATGGGGTAGTTTTGAAAAAACAGTTTTTTCAAAGCAGAAAACAATCTCAAAAATGCCTTTTAAAAATGTACAGTAGTCCAAATGAAACTCAGAAATCAAAGCCCAATTTTAAAGGTATTCTATAAAGCAACTGTTGATGAATTAGTATCACTGTCAATATATATTTATTAAAAATCAGTTATCTTCTGCATGCTAGACAATAAAGTTTTGTCAGAGCAAAAAGCTTCTATAAGATAAACCAACTTTACCTCAAAATTTATTCAGCTACTTCTATAAACCAATATTTAGCTTCCAAAAGAGATTTCATAATCTATAGGCTCCATATATTAAAAATTATCCCTGATTCAATTAATCAAATAGTCCAACTTACAAAAATAGAAGTGAAATTATAGAGGACTTTAAAAATAATCTTAAAAACTCACAGCAGAGGCAGATCATACTAAAATAAAAATATCAATGAAAATCTATCTGTCCCAAACACTGTACCCTCCTTTGAACATAATGACATCATCGTCTCTGGATATATAAATTAAGAACCAAAACCTATAATAATAATAGCAAGTATTTTCTGAGTACTTTCTATGTGTCAGGTACCGAACTTCACTCTCCAGGAACCCTTCATGAACCTATTACCAGGAGAATAAGGAAGAGTGGAGGAAAAAACTTCATTCAACTTATACTCATGAAGGAGAAATATAAAGAAAATTATGATTTATATACACTGTGTCAAGTACTGAACTAAATACTTTATATGCAACATCTCATTTAATCCTCAAAACAACTCTCTGAGGTGGGTGGTAATATTAATTTCCATTTTATAGTTGAGAAACTGAGGTTTAGGGAGAGTAAGAAAGAAAAATCTATGTAATATCAAGCCAGTAAGTGGTGGTTCTAGGATTCAAACCCAGGTCTGAGACCCAAGAATCTAGTGTGTGACAGGTACATGTTCACCTCATCAAAACGCTGCAAGCCTCAAAGAGGGCCTGCCCAAGGAGCCCCCGGTCCCTTCCATGACATCGCTCTCTCTCCCCCAAAATACAGGACCAGGAGGCCAACAAGTCAGAAGTACAGAACAAAATCCTGACATGATTAATAATCCAGGGGGTTAATTTTACCCTTATCCACAGTAAGTAATGTTTAGTGTCACGACAAATGTACATATCATCTTAAATTACAGGGAATATACCTACTAGTTTTAAGTTATATTGGCAACTTATAACTCATACTGAACTAACAGACTCTCAGGTTATGCCATGTGCCATTTAAGAAATGCACAGCTCTCATTTATTTTATAATTGGCCATTAAAACTTTCTATTTTATCTTCTATAACTTGAAATTAAAGCAAATTGATTGTTTACATCACTTGGCTTTTAAGAAGATATTTTATTTGTTGACCCGATTTTCTCTGTCATCAAATTATTTACAGCCAAATACTTCTGAAGTACAGGTATTCAAAGAAGTACTTCCCATAATCAAGATGAGGCCATGATCAGAGTTAAGCTTTATCAGGGATTCCTGGCAACAGAAAAGTAGTCATATAACCAGTTTTACAAAGGACTGCTTGAGTTGTTAGGTGCTTGGGAATTTCACATCAATTCTACCACAAACCTCTCACAATAATTTAGTATTCTTTGGCAGAAAGACTGTTACAGGAAATTCTCGAGATTGAAAAATAAAGTAAAAGTATCGATACATACCCAGAGCAAGATTCAGGTAAACATTTGAGTCCTTCGGTGCCCTCTAGAGACAGAGACTGGCTATCTAATAGGGCTTCCTACGCTCTCACAAGTTTACCAAAATGCAAAACACTGAAATAAATATTATAAGATAAAATTACTAAATTCAGTTGCTTCCATGTAGAGCTCAAATTTACTAAATTCTACAATTTATTAACTTTTCAATTCAGTGATTTAATGGTTAAAATTCCAAAGGCAGATGATGTTCTTCAGCAAAGCTAAAATGCAGAATTAAAGCTATAATATGCTACATTTGCACACTGCATATAAAATGCATAATGCATTGTATAAAGGCTTTCACAAACCTTTCACCAGCTGAGCCTCACAATAAGGTTATGAGGAACATGGGGAGATTTTGCTATTGTTCCTATTTTACAAATAAGGAAATCGAGGCTTGACCAGGAATAAGAGGGTCTTACCCAAAGTGTAAGTTAAAACTGAGAGCATGCACCTGCATTCAGATCTTCTGACTCTGAAGTCCATGGTCTTTGGTTATCACAACATTTTTTTCCTGTGAATGTAACAGCCTTTCCCTATTCTTCATACCCACATACACTATTTTGTCTACCTGACATTTTCTTGAGCATTTTAACGAGAGATCAGCAAGAAGCTACTATAACCACGATGGGCCAGCATCACTGGAAGCGCCACAGCACCTCACCCCTGCCAACTGTCCACAGTGGCTTAACGGGACCACAGCCATGCAGCAGCTACAGAACAAGAGACGCACAACTCTGCATGGGAACTAAACTCTAATTCTTTGGTTCGATGTAATACTGAACCTTCAGTTTTAGGCAGATAAAGGTGGTAATAACCTTACAGTTTTAACTGTAAAAGTAGTAGCAATTAGTACAGTTTAATCAACCTGTGTGTCTTTTATTGGGGACTGCTCTCAAATGTGAGGACACTTTTGCAGAGAGGGGCAACCTCTGATGATGCTGTTTCAGTGATCATCTGTCTGCGATGCTAAGATGAGGTGCTTAACACTGCTTTCAACTTTTCTCACATCTGCCTCAATGTCTTTTTCCATATTGCTTTTTTGGCTGCAAAAGAACTTTCACCTTTCTATCAACTGCAAGCTTCTCCTTACCTTCCAGAGAGTCACTTTTTCTACCTCGCCTTATGATATGTGCAAATGAGTTAAATTCTTCCATTCAACACTGGAGGCAACTGATAACATTTCGTAGGAGAAAGTCACCAACCCTGAGCTTACAGATATGTATTTTATGTACTTATATAGTCTGTGTCATACACACACTCACAAGTAAAGTCAATGTCCTGCCCTAGGAAGAACAGTAGTGTGGCAGCTGTATGAGGTATTTAGGTCTCTGCCTAATTCACATGACCTGGGGCACACTGCTCATGCTCTGTGAGACTCTGTATCCTCATTCATAAAATGAGCATAATACTTATATTACAGTGCAGTTGCAAAAACTAGAGGATATGTATCACAGTTTATAAATATAGGATCATAAAGCATTATGAGCATTATCTATAACTTTAAGCCAAGCATGTTGGTAGCTCTCTTAAGGATGATAGAAAAGATACAATACTACCATGCTGCACAATCCTAGAAAGGCACCACTTCCATTATACTCTATGTAAATGACTGCCAAAATGGGATATCTTATCTTGACATAAAATAGCCTCTTAACTGAGTCAGTAATCCTAAAACTATATGACTTGAAGAATTAAATACTTGTAAAATCAAAAGCATATCATCAATGATGAATAATGCTGATAAAAGCATCAACTCTGTTATTTATAAAAGAAAGACTCAGTGACCCTTTCCACCATTAAAAATCTAAGAGGAGGGCTTTATCAAACTATGGCCCCCAGACCAAAACCTACCATCTATTTTTGCAAATAAAATTTTATAGGAATACAGCCACATATAATGTATTATTGTCTATGGCTGAGTTGAGACAGAGATCATATGGCCTGCAAAACTGAAAATACTTACTATGTAGACTTTTATAAAAAATGGTTGCCAAATCTTGGTCTAAATATAAAATGAAGTTATCTTATACTTAGAAAAGTGAGTCAAATATATACTTGAAAGTGAAAGTGAAAGTCACTCAGTCATGTCCGACTCTTTGTGACCCCAGGGACTATACAGTCCATGGAATTCTCCAGGCCAGAATACTGGAGTGGGTAGCCATTCCCTTCTCCAGGGGATCTTCCCAACCCAGGGATCGAACCCGGGTCTCCTGCATTGCAGACAGATTCTTTACCAGCCGAGCCACAAGGGAAGCCCAAATATATACTAGATATATACATACAGATTCTGTAGAACACATATTCACATGACTTTGCATTAAAATCTACAAGAGAAGTACTCCAGATTACTGAGTAATGCCTACTATTGTACCATGCACATGTGGATGATTAATAAAAGTTATTGATTAAAATAACTAAATAAAAACAGAGGGTAAAGTAAGAATAATACAGGCCAACTATCAGTTAAAGCACATAAAGAAACGCATTTTGGCACTGTGCTAAAAGGAGAGCTTTTTTTTTATTTCAGTGCTTTGCATGTTTGTTCAAACTGACAGTCTCTACCAAGACTGCAAACCACCTATGTTTGATGCCATATCTAAATATGATGCCATAAGAAAATGATGTCAAAAACTGGAGGAAAACACTTACTTGTTTCACATTTTCAGCTAAGAAGACAATATACACACTACAGAATCCCAGCTGTGTTATCACCAGAAAAAAGTCAACCACATTCCTAAAAAGGGATACCCACAAACAAGCATTAGTAAGAGCTGAAGATATGTCAATGTATTTTTTCCCTTTTCACTATTTTAAAACATTTCATGTTGTTGTTGTTCAATTGCTAAGTCACATCCAATGCTTTGCAACCCCATGGACTGTGGCACACTAGGCTCCCCTGACCTTCACTATCTTCCTGAGTTTGTTCAAATTCATGTCCACTGAGTTAGTGAGCTATCTAACCATCTCATCCTCTGCCACCCCCTTCTCCTTTAGCCTTCAATCTTTCCCAGTATCAGGGTTTTTTTTCCAAAGAACAGGCTCTTCACAGCAGGTGGTCAAAGTATTGGAGCTTTAGCATCAGTCCTTCCAACGAACATTCAGGACTGATTTCCTTTAGGATTGACTGGTTTGATGTCCCTGCAGTCCAAGGGACTCTCAAGAGTCTTCTCCAACACCACAATTCGAAAGCATCAATTCTTTGCTGCTCAGCCTTCTTTATGGTCCAACTCTCACATCCAGACACAACTACTAGAAAAACCACAGCTTTGACTATATGGACTTTGTCAGCAAAGTGATGTCTCTGCATTTTAATATGCTGTCTAGATTTGTCATAGCTTTTCTTCCAAGGAGCAACTATCATTTAATTTCATGGCTGCAGTCACCATCTGCAGTGATTTTGGAGCACAAGAAAATAAAATCTGTCACTGCTTCCACTTTTTTCTATTTGCTTAAAATATTTATTTTCTACAAAGAGCACATATTTATGATCTGCATATCACTAGACACATTATTGAGCAAAAAAAGTTATAATACTTAAAAGTTCCCAATTTTCCCATTATTTACTTCTGAAATTCAACAGATTAATAAGAGTATCTATCTATAAAGTGATTTCATGAAAACATTTCATCAATTAGAGTAAGCCCATCTCTCCTGTTTCTCAAGATCTTTTTCAGACCAACCTAGTATATTTCCCAGCAAACAGGATAAGCATATTCCCTACCATCCAAATCACTAATAAAAATAGGAAATGGGAAAGGACTGGGGGTATGGCCCTTATCATTCTACCAGAGATTTAGCTCTGTGCAGTTTTTTAGATACTCTAAACAATTCAAGCCACATAACACAGCGAGTACGGAAGTGGGGAAGGGAAATCACTGGCCAAATTAGCGTTATTTGGGTATGATTATAATCAAGTTAAAAGTCTGCCTACGTATTGTTAGTATACAGTCCACACGTCTGCCTATTGCTCTGGGAACAATGAGCTTGCACTTACTAACTCATTATATAAGTCTCTTGTTTGACCATTAGTGTCAAGCTATCAAGCAGTCTAATCTAAAAGTCAACAAACCCTCCTCCTCCAGTGTGAAGCTGGAAGGGCCCTTGCCTGCTTTCATTCTTGCCATAACTCTCTTTCTTCACGGTTCTTCAGGGATCTCATGTGCAAGTAATCTTGGTACCTTGAAATGAATTCAAATTTCTTCTCTCTGGTGAATTACATTTAAGTATTTCTTTAAGATCTCTTCACTCACCTCTAATTTTAGTACCCTTTACCAACAATTATCCCAGTTGCTTCTGTCTGAAAGCCATTCTTTTAGACAGGAAAAGCAGACAAAGCTGCCTTTAGACTGGCAGGAGGAGGAGGAAGATGGGGTCCTGCAGGCAATCCCCAGGGCACTGGGCTTGCTTCCTCCCTTCTCCCGCACAGTCTATCAGGCCAGAAACTCTGAGCAGCTCACAGACACATCTAACTTCCTGAAAATCAAACCATAAACAACTCTACTAATACCATCCTTTTCCTTCTTTTAACTTCCACCACACACATTATTTGTATCCTGGTTAGCATGCTGTAAACTGCCTATGCTTATTTCCAGTCCTGAATTCACCTGATTTTGATAAGCCATGTTACATTTAAACTACACAATAATAAAAACATTATATTAAAATACATACTTCAGATGTCTTATGAGTATGGGCTAAACACTACAATTTTATTTGAAATAGAGATTGCAACATTTTTCTTGTTTTTCTTCCTTTACTTAAAAACTATCAAACATGACTATGTCATAGGTTAGCTAGGCGCTTTATAAATATCATTTTATTTCAACTATCATTATAATTCTGTGAAGTATGATTGTAAACTCACTTGATAGTGAAAAAACTCAAAGAAAATAAAAATTCTTTGACCCAGATCATAAATTTGTAAAATGAGAGAGCTGAAATTTGAACCCAAGTCCATTTAACTCTAAAACTTATGTCTCCCCCCAACTTTATTATTCTTCTATTAATGTACTTTATCAGACTAAAATACCTATATTGATAACTAGATATTAATAACATAACAAGTACTTACCGTCCCCATGCTGTTTGCTTCTGCAGACAACTCCAAGGACTTACTTCCATAGCAAAACTCACAGTGTCACTATACCCTAATGTTGACTTTTTAAACCTGAAATTTAATGACATACATGCATATGAAAAAGAAAAAATTTTAATTGTTCCATAAATCCATTTCTTGAAAAGAACATCAATAAATGGACTATACACTGACAGAGGAGTTTTTGAAATTTGGAGATTTGCATATTTCTAAAAGTCATCTCATGAAATTTAAAGTTTTTATATATCTTTTTAACCAATATATTAGTTTTTAACCCACTGTTAAAGTTTATATATTTGTTGAATTCATATAACATAATATTTGTGTTTCACTGATTTAAATACTTCAATTATCTAAAAACATCAACTACACTGTTCATGCCTAAATTATTCCATTCTTATAACAGCATTATTTCAAAAAACCCATATAGGGCTTTATAATATATTGTCACATAAATTACCCTATTTAGTCATCATAATAGCCACGTTCTCTCTTCTATTTTTTCAAGTATACAGTGTTATTTAAAGATCATAAATGACCTGCCTAAAGTTTTAAGAACATTTAGCAACAACAAAAGTGAGTTAAAGTTAGAATATTAGTTTGCCAGAATAGACAATGTGTGTTTAAAAGTTGGCTCACTATCCAATAGAAACATTTTGACACAAAAATAAAACAGAATATTATTTTACTATCTACCAACCCATATATCAGCAAAGAGCATAAAAGGCCTTACACCCAAAATGAAATCAGTGACAAAATGACCATTATTTTAACTAAAAGTAGCCCTGCTGCCTCCTTTTGCCCCATGTATCTTCCCTGATTTTTTTCATTTACACTATATTAAAAAAAATTCGATTTCACTACTTTTAAAAGAAGTATGTTTATGCTGACCAGATTTCAATCATACGAAATGCTACCTTTTTCCATAATCATTCTCTTAGAATTGTCTATGTAACAGACTATAGGCAACACAATGTCTAGTTGCAAAGCACAACAGAAATATAAGACTATCTTATCCTTTAAAAACTATATGGCTTTAAAATAAATTTAATAGACTTAACAAATCCACATTTACCTCTGACATAGAAAGTGACTGCAACGTACCAAAATGTGCATACAGTGAACAGAAATAATTCCTATAAATACAAGGCTGATTGGTCCAAGCTGTGGGGAAAACATAAGTTTTAAAATATTTAAGTTTAATAAAAATTAAATTACCTTATAAACAATGAAATAACAGACTATTAGTTGTCCCTGACAAATTTTCAATAACAAATATTTGTTAGACAAAATGATTAAAGAATCATTTGCATAATAGAAATTAATGGACTTGATACAGAAAGAATTCAGTAGTATTTAAGACAACCATATGTGATTAGCTCTTATCAACTTGACTATCCAAACCTATGAATGTAGACTATAGACACGCAACACAATAGAATAGAATACAGCATGATATTTAACATCAGATGGCAAGTCTGTGACAACTGGTATCCCACCAGTAAAAGTATACAGAACCATAAAACATTATCTAAGTTACTAAAAAGCACTGTATCATCTGGGATTGTAGGCAATCTACTTCTTCTGTACATTGCTTGTTGAGAATCACACCTGAAAAACTGTGCCTAGAAAATAGCTATTTGAAAAAGTGGCACATAAAAATTTCAAGTACTCATTTACTAAAATTAAAGTGATGCACAAGGTTACTGACAGACAAAATATCACCAAAGTTATTTTTATAATCAGAAATTTTTCAGTTTCTCTAAATTAGGATGGACAAAGTCCAATATGATAGTTAAAACTCTTCTTAAGAAAATTCATCAGTTAAAAAATGTTAAATACTGAATTCTCCCCTATCAGGATTCTCTATAATTACAATAATTGGTTCCAGCAAACTCTTTGAATATTTGTTTTCAAAAGATATTGTTATTCTTTTTTTTAACTATTATTCTTAAAACCTGAAAACTTGTATTTTATTTGGAATCTAAAAAACTATAAAATTTCACCAATACTAATACTCTATAAATATATCTGTTGCTATGAATGTATTATTTAAATTCCTGAAAATCCAAAAGACTAAAAATATCTAACCATACCTGGAAAAATCAGATATTGATTTAGGATCTGTCAAATATTGTAAACAAGTAATTCGGTAGAAATGAAAAGAGTAATTAATTCTCATTTTTAGTTAGATATTATCATGTTCATATAATTTTAACAACAATAGCTAAACAATTATCTAGTTGTCACCTGATCATGTTATATTTGACTAGGCTAGATGTTAACTTGCTCTAATTTTTGCTGTAAATTAAAACTGGTAACTGTATTTTAGCTAGAGATTACGAAGATGAGTCTTACCACTATGCCTGCATTTTTTATTGCCAGTGGAAGTCCTAAAAGACCAGTTCCAATATTTCCTTTAAGAAGATGAATAAGAGTTTGTACAAATCTGAAAAGTAGAAGTTGTAATAAACATTTTAGAACAAAAGCTGTTAAAATTACATGACCATGGTTTTAGAATCAGAAGAGAACTAAAAATTAATCTAGGCAAGGAATCAAACTAACATTTCCATTCAACCAGAAGGTGAAGGAGCCAAAAGTTATATTTGGTTCAAGTCTTTCCTTTGTGCTTTAAAAGCAGAATACAGAGGGTTATTATGGAGATTAAATGAGTTAAATGAAAGTATTTTTGTACATATTAAAGTAATAAAGGCAATTTTCTCATAAGATTCTTTGCTGCTATGATATTCAGAACAATGCTGAATACTATATACAGCTAAGATGGTGAGATAGCAATTTATTGCACTATGCAATCATGACATTAAACATAGTTTATCTATGATTATCAACCTCAGAGGAAGTTAATTAAAGAAAAAATTACAATTTCTAAAACTGTGTATATCATCAAGTAAGATAAATACTAATCAGCTTTTATAATCATGAACTCCCAAGGGATTTCACCTAAGAAAGCATTCCAAGAGGCATTCGGAGAGTCTCTTGGCCAAGAAAACACTAACTAAGAAGAAGGGTTCAAATTTTTAATTTTGAAAAAAAATGCTTATTAAAATTTTTATTAGTTTATACTATTCTTCTCTGGTCAATAAAAATGTTACTTTGCTTAACTGTCAAATTATCATTAGAATAATAACTTACTCAAATCTATTAATGATAACAAAATAACAAAAAAGATTTTAAAAATATTCCACTGCTTTCCTGAGACCATGACTTTGTTTCACACCATTCACTCGACATAAAGAACTGTTTACTGCCTACTTTCCAGAGTCTAATTTCTAAACATTGCAGAAGCCCCTTCTCTGAAAATTCTATTCCTCCCAATCCAATCCCCCTTCTTTCAAGATTCATAGCATTTATATGCATTATCATGTAGTGAGGAGGCTTCTCTGGTAGCTCAGTTGGTAAAGAATCTGCCTGCAATGCAGGAGATCCCAGTTTGATTCCTGGGTCAGGAAGATCCCCTGGAGAAGGGATAAGCTACCCACTGCAGTATTCTTGGGCTTCCCTTGTAGCTCAGCTGGTAAAGAATCCACCTGCAATGCAGAAGACCTGGGTTGGATCCCTGGGTTGGGAAGATCCCCTGAAGAAGGGAAAGGCTACCTATTTCAGTATTCTGGCCTGGAGAATCCCATAGATTGTATAGTTCATGGGGTGGCGAAAAGCCAGACACCACAACACTGAGAGACTTTCACTTTCATCATGCAGTGATTCCTATACAGTGCTCTGTAATTTAGATATTTTTCTTCTTTTCCAAATAAACTGTAAATGTCTTGTGGGTGGGGACTATGTCTTACTCATCTTTGTGACTTCTGCAGTATCCAGTGCCTGGTCTATAGAAGATGATTACAAAATATACAATGAATAAAAGAGAAAAAGACATTTAAACTCTAATTACTCACGAAATACCCTCTTGATCATCAAGCTGGTGATGCTTCTGAACGGGCAGAAGCTCCTGCTCCTGTTCGTCATCTGATGTCCCATCAAAATTCTGCTCGTTTATTAAGGGCCTCATAACATCCATATCTTAAAAAAGAAAAAAAGGAATTCACCATCATTTTAAAAATTGAGTCAAAAGTGAAAAGAGTAAGCATTCACTGCAACACGTTTTCTAGTTTGTCTCCATAAGGTTTATAGTAAATGATGATAGAATTATGGTATGGAAAATGTGAAGAAATAATCCAATGAACTTTTATCTCTTGTTAGCATCAAATCATACTGCATACATAAATGGCAATCATATTTCTATCTTTATATTTAAAAGCTTTTAAATATTGTTATACAATATTACACAAGTTCAGTTCAGTTCAGTCCAGTCGCTCAGTCGTGTCCAACTCTTTGCAACCCCATGAATTGCAGCACGCCAGGCCTCCCTGTCCATCACCAACTCCCGGAGTTTACTCAAACTCATGCCCATCGAGTCGGTGATGCCATCCAGCCATCTCATCCTCTGTCGTCCCCTTCTCCTCCTGCCCCCAATCCTTCCCAACATCAGGGTCTTTTCCAATGAGTCAACTCTCCACATGAGGTGGCCAAAGTACTGCAGCTTCAGCCTCAGCATCAGTCCTTCCAATGAACACCCAGGACTTATCTCCTTCAGGATGCACTGGTTGGATCTCTTTGCAGTCCAAGGGACTCTCAAGAGTCTTCTCCAACACCACAATTCAAAAGCATCAATTCTTTGGTGCTCAGCTTTCTTCACCATCGAACTCTCACATCCATACATGACTGCTGGAAAAACCATAGCCTTGACCAGACGGACCTTTGTTGGCAAAGTAATGTCTCTACTTTTTAATATGCTGTCTAGGTTGGTCATAACTTTCCTTCCAAGGTATAAGCATCTTTTAATTTCATGGCTGCAGTCACCATCTGCAGTGATTTTGGAGCCCAAAAAAATAAAGTCTTACATAAGTTACAGGTATACATATAGTGGTTCACAATTTTTAGAGGTTATACTCCATTTATAGTTACTATAAAATATTGGCTATATTCCCTATGTTATATTTGTACACATAGCTTCTATATCTAATAATTTGTACCTCTTAATACTCTGACCCTATATTGCCCCTCCCTGCTTCCCTTTCCCTACTGGTATCTACTATTTTGTCCTCTGTGAGTTGGCCTTTTTGTTATATTCACTAGTTTGGTATATTTTTTATTTTTGTTTTTTATTTTTGGTATATTTTTTAGATTCCACATATAAGTGATATCATACAGTATTTGTCTGACTTATTTCACTTAGCATAATGTCCTCCAAGTCCATACATGTTGTTCAAATGGCATTCTTTTTATGGCTGAGTAGTACTCCATTATAAATATATACCACACTTTACACTTTCCCTTTCTGAAGGAGATTTTCACTGCGCTTCTTCCAAGCCTCCTGCTCCCTCTCCTCTTTTCCACAGAGACTCCACTCTCCATGTTTGCAGCAGCAAAAGGATCTCTGCTGGAAATTCTCTGTTTATTTTTCTATCTACAGATTATTTGAAGTTTGTGGTATCCTTGGTCTCTTATGCTAAAAGAATAATTTCATAAATGTGTTTTCTTGTGATCTTGATGAATTAACAGGTTTCGGGTGAGGATAGGTGGAGAGATTAAGATTGAGGCAGCTGCCATTATCCTAGTGCTAACTGGAACTCAGTACAACAGGTCTTCATAAGAATAAAGCTATGCTTTAAGATACTGGAAGATTCTTTAGCTTGGTTTTTATGCTCTTTTCAATCTCAATTTCCTAACCTAAAATCAACCTGAAATTTCCAGTTATCATCAGAATAAAGAACAATCACATTCATTCAGCAATATGAATTGAAATCTTTAAAATATTTATCCTTTTCACTGAGTAACCCCACGTCTGCAAATGTAGTATATGAAGAAAAGAATTTCTGCACAAAGATGTTAATCAAAACAAAATTTTTGCTGAAAATTTGGAAACAACCTAAATGTGTAACAATCAGGAAATCGATCAATTCACTAGAGTACATCCACTTTGTAAACTATGACACTGACATTAAATTATGACTTTCAAAGTCTGAATAAAACAGAGATAATATATCAACTGCTGAGGAAGAAAAAATTAGATAACCACAGCATGAGTGCAATGATGTTTTAAAAGTTAAACAAAAATTACAGAAAGGAAATAATACAAAATGTGAATAAGTTAACAAGGATATATACAGACAACAAAAGCGTGAGTACCTTTTTCTTTCTTTGGAAAATGTAAAAAATAAGAAGAAAGTAACAAACTTGACTTACTTTTATAACAGCAAAAGAAGTCACTTATACTTTGACAATAGATAAACTAAAATAAAGTAAAAAGCATCCTTTTTAAAAAATAACATAATGTTGCCACCTAAATCTATATACTACCATACATAACATAGGAACAGTAACTATTTTATCCATCTCTGAGGCAGAGAACAGCACAAAATCTTCCAGAGGTTCCTATTTGCTCTGAAATAAAATATGGACCTTAAGCTCAAAGAAACCTGTATCTTAACAACTCTACTAGTGCTTTTCACATAGCCACCCAATTTTTAAAATTCTTTTTTAAATCAAATAATATTTGGTCACTGTAGAAAATTAGAAAATATAAAGATAAGCAAATTTTTTTAAATTAAAATGACCTCATTGCCTAGAAACTACCACTGGCAACATTTTAGAGTATAAACAAACATGTTAATTCACTTCAGTTTATTTTTATTCAGCCCTACGGCTTTAAATACTATCTACATGTTGATGACTTCCAAATATTTATCTCCAGATCGGGCTTCTCACTAACTCTAGACATAAATCCCATTGCCTACTCAACATCTGCACTTTCATGTCTAACAGACATCTCAAACTTAGCAAGCCTCAAACTAAACTCCTGACCTTCACCACCAAGCCTGCTCCGCCCAGCTTTAACCATCGGTACTTGCTATCTATGTCAGGAGGCCTCGGTACCATGAAACATGGGCCCTTTATGGCTGCTTGAGTACCCTCACAACACGGCAGCTGGCTTCCCTGCAAGGAACTGATCCAAATGACAGAGCACAGCACAATGCCTTTCAGGACCCAGCTTTGGGGTCACTGCCACCATTTCCACAATTCCATCATCATTTCCACCATAATCTATTCATTAGAAACAAGTCACTAAATACAGCCCACATTCAAAGGGAAGGAAATTAAGTTCCTTCTCTAGAAGAGAGAAGCATCAGAGAATTTGTAGACATACTATAAAACCACCACAACATCTCAGATGATGGCAGTTCATTCTTCCAGACACGCAGGTCCCTGGAGTTATCCTTGCCTCCTCTGTTGCACCATCACTCCACATCTAACTTGTCAGGAAATCACTCTGGTTCTGCTTTATATATCCAGAGTCTGACCGTTACTCTCCATTCTCCACGCTGCTACCACACTGCTGTGAAGAACAAGTCCATCTGTTTCCTGAACTGCTGAAATAACCTGCTTCTACTTTTGCCCCCTTAAGTCTATTCTTCACACAGCAGCAAGAGTGATCCTTTAGAATTAGTCAAATCATGTCTCTCCTCTCCTGAAACCTTGTGTTGGCTCCCTATTCTCTCAGAGGAAAAGCCAAAGGCTTTACATGGATGTCCACACCACTACATAATCTGGCTTTATCACCACCTTGAACATTCTGCTTCAGCTTCCAGGCCCTTCTTGCTATTTCTGTCATTACTCCAGCTATTCTTTCTGTAATATTCTGTCTTCAGATATCCACTTGACTAATCCCCTAACCTGTGTCAAGTCTTTGTTCAAATCCCATTGTTTCAATAAAGCCCATTTAGGCCACTTCATAAAATACTATAAACTGCCGAGCCTGACTCTCATTCCTGATTTCTCTTACTCTATTCTTTTTTTCCATAGCACTTTTAGCCTAATGTAATCATTATGGCGCAGTGGTAAAGAATCTGCCTGCCAATGCTGGAGATGCAAGAGACTCAGGTTCGATCCCCAGGTTGGGAAGATCCCCGGGGTTATTGGCAATGCACTCCAGGAAAATATCTTGCTTGGAAAATTTCATGGACGGAGAAGCCTAGTGGGCTAAAGTCCATGGAGTCGCAAAGAGTCCGACACAACTGAGCAACTGAGCATACACATACACATTAACTGATAATAGTCTTACTGTTTACTGTCTGCTTCCTCTTACTAGAATGTAAGTTCCATGAGAGCAAGAATCTTGATCTGATCTGTGTTGTTCACAGATGTATCCCAAATGCCTAAAGCAGTGCCTAGCATATGAGAGAAGCTCAACGAATATGTCCTGAATTAATGAACAGACATAACTTAAACAAAATAATTTAGAAACTTTTTTCAGTTAGTAAAAATATATCTGGCAAATATCTTCCCATGTGACTTTAAATGGCTATTCAGCATATGGCCATATAGCTATATCACAATTTACCTAAACAATTTCCTTTAACTGAACATTTAAATAGTCACCAGCTTTTCTCTTTTATAAATGATGTAATGAACATCTGTTGATATGTTTCATGACATTTCCTGGAGACATATTTCTAGAAGTAGAAATGCTGGGTCAAACAATATGTGCATTTTTAAGGAGAAATATGTTACAGGGCTTTTACCAGTAATGCATGAGAACACACATTTCCCGACATCCTCACTGGGTTGGGTTATTAACGAATTTAGAACAGATAAACCTGGGTTCCTATCTGGGTACTACCATTGATGAGCTTAAAACTACTGAATCTATAAAATAGGAATAATAATTTCACCTACTTCACCCATCATTGTGAGAATTAAAGGAGAGAAAATGTAGGAAAAGCACTTAGACTACTTGACACACAGTAAACATTCAAAACCGCAATGTTTATTTCTACCATTACTGTGACTTGAAGAAATCAACTGCAAAGTGCACAGTTTACAGGACGTCTACTTCTTACTATAATAAAGTATTTCTTTAAAGGCGCAGGCAGGATTTTAGCTCCTGGACCTATGGTTGGAACCCGTGCCCTCTGCAATGGAAGGGAGGTGCCCTAACCACTCAACCTCCAGGGAATTCCCTCAACTTCTTTTTTAATCATTTAATGATTTAACAACGAATTACAAATATTCTTAATACGATGATTATAACTGGGGGGAACAATATTACTACTCCGATCTCTACTTTTGTTTTCCTTTTGACAGCGGGAAACCATAAACAATGTTGTGTGTTCCCTGTGGCCAAAATAAGACATCAAAGGAAAGTAGGGAAACAAAAGTTTGCCAAGTCAGTCAACTGCTAGTATGCATCTGATCTGAGCGCGCTGGCCACACCCAGGGGGCGGAGAGTAAGCTAAGGATTCACCAGTGCTCCTGATCCTGGCGCCTCCTCTGAAAAGCCCATCTGTGACAACTTCCTTAAAGCATCGCTGGAAAAAAACAGTGCGAGTCACAGCGCAGGCTGTGGTTTGCCTTTGACACGTACACTCTGCACGCCACCCGACCTCACACACACACTCACACACTCACTCTCACACTGATTCAGACACACACACACACACTGACTCACAAAATCACACTCGCTGTCACACACATTCACAATGTCTCTCACACACACACACACCCTCTCACACTCACACAGTCTCACACACGGACACACATTCTCACACGGTGACACACACTCTCACACTGTCTCACACACTCTCACACAGTGTCTCACACACGGACACACTCTCACACGGTGACACACACTCTCACACTGTCTCACACACACACACACACACAGTCTCACACACGGACACACACTCTCACACGGTGACACACACTCTCACACTGTCTCACACACACACACCCTCACACTCACACACAGTCTCACACGGTGACACACACTCTCACACTGTCTCACACACTCTCACACACTGTCTCACACACGGACACACTCTCACACGGTGACACACACTCTCACACTGTCTCACACACACACACACACACAGTCTCACACACGGACACACACTCACACGGTGACACACACTCTCACACTGTCTCACACACACTCACACAATCACACACTGTCACTCACACAGTCACACATTCTGTCACATACACACACACACACTGTCACATACACATTGTCACACACACTCTGAATCACTCACACACACACGCACACTGTCACACACACTCTGAATCACTCACACACACACGCACACTGTCACACACTCTCTCTCTCACACACACACACTCTGACACCCTCTGCAGGCCTGGCTCCCCGCCTGAGCGCGCTCTCCTGCGCAGGTGCGGACCCCAAAGTCAGTCCCCTCGGCGGCCTCGGTCCGCCCTGGTGTCCGTGGACTTGGCTGCTCTCACGTTCGAACCCACGCCAGCCCCACGCCCCCAAGGAGCCTCGCCCCGCAAGAAGCCCACTGACGACCCCGCCGAGGCTCGAGCACCGCGCACCCCGACCCGCGGGCAGCGCGGCGGGGCGCCGCACCCCCGGGCCGAGGCCGACGGCGAGCCCCGGGCCTCCGCGCCCACGCCGCACCCACCGAGCTCCTCGCGCCCAGCCGCCTCGGCCGCCGCCGGCGCCGCCGCTTCCATCGCTCGGGGGTCTCCAGGACGCCGCCGCCCCGGGGCGCGCGCTCCCGCCGCTGCGTGGCCGGCTGCAGGCCGAGGGCGCCGGCGGAACCAGCCCGCCTCCTGCCGCCCGCCCGCCGAGCATGCGCACTGGGCAGTGGGCCGGCCGAGCCCGCGCCGAGCGCCGGGGCCGGGAGCCGGAGGGAGGGGAGCCCGAGTTGAGGACGGCCGGGGACACCGGGACGGAGCCGCTTCGGGGGCAACTGGGGACCTCTCAGGGCGAGCGGAGTCCTGGCCCTTACGGCGCGGGGGCGGGGAAGGGAGAGGCGCTCAGTCGTGTCCGATTCTGCGACCCCCTGCACTGTACAGTCCACGGAATTCTCCAGGGCAGAATACTGGAGTGGGGAGCCCTTCCCTTCTCCGGGGGATCTTCCCAACCCAGGGATCGAACCCACGTCTCCCGCACTGCAGACGGATTCTTTACCAGCTGGGCCACCAGGCGGGGGCGGCGAGGGTGCCTTTAAACATAACTACGAACTTAAATTTGAGGAGCCCGTGTATTTGCAAGGCTTTAGCATTCTGAATTCTTGTCTGGAAAATTCCATGGACAGAAGAGCCTGGCAGACTACAGCCCATGGGATCTCAAGCAGTCAGTCAGACACGATTCAGCCACACACACACACACACACACACACACACACAGCCTTCTGAATTCTGTGGCTCCGTGGTAAACAATCCACCTGCCAAGACAGGTTTGATCCTTGCGTAGAGGATCCCCTGGAGGAGGAAATGGCAACCGACTCCATACTCTTGCCACGAAAATCGCATGGACAGAAGAGCCTGATGGGCTAAAGCCTATAGGGTCGCAGAGATTTGACAGGACAGGACTGAGCAAGAACGCAAGCAATCATTCTATAACGCACCTTAAAGAATGCGAAGTAGGAGGGCGTTCGCCCCATCCGTGTTGAGGTTCTGACCACTCCTTGGCTGTTGATCTCTCTGTGCCTCTGTTTAGAGCTATAGTGTCCCCTCAAGAAGCACTTCCTTTAGTCATTTTCACTTTAAGGACTTTTTTCAGTGCCCTTCACAGATGCTTACCCTTACCACAGTGCTGAAAGGAAATTAAGGTTAAGACTAATACCGATGTAGTGTCAAATATTCCTAAGCAGTATACATGGATCGCCTTCTTTTACTCAGGTGGTCAGCCTCTGCAGTAATATAACGCGCTTGTCCATTTTCCGCAGGAACTAAGCTCACACAGCTAAGTGACTCTTGCCCGCGATCAGTCAGTTCAGGCGCCCAGTCGTGTCCGACTCTCTGCGACCTCAGGAACCGCAGCACAGCAGGCCTCCCTGTCCATCACCAACTCCCGGAGTCCACCCAAACCCATGTCCATCGAGGCGGTGATGCCATCTAGCCATCTCATCCTCTGTCGTCCCCTTCTCCTGCCCCCAATCCTTCCCAACATTAGGGTCTTTTCCAATGAGTCAGCTCTTCCCATCAGGTGGCCAAAGTATTGGAGTTTCAGTTTCAACATCAGTCCTTCCAATGAACACCCAGGACTGATCTCACTTCAGGATGGATTGGTTGGATCTCCTTGCAGTCCAAGGGACTCTCAAGAGTCTTTTCCAACACCACAGTTCAAAATTGTCTTTTAAATTCATGGCTGCAATCACCATCTGCAGTTATACTGGAGCCCTCAAAAATAAAGTTTCTCATTATTTCCACTGTTTCCCCATCTATTTCCCATGAAGTGATGGGACCAGATGCCATGATCTTAGTTTTCTGAATGCTGAATTTTAAGCCAACTTTTTCACTCCCCTCTTTCACTTTCATCAAGAGGCTCTTTAGTTCTGCTTCACTTTCTGACATAAGGGTGGAGTTGTCTGCATATCTGAGGTTATTGATATTGCTCCCGGCATCTTGATTCCAGCTTGTGCTTCCTCCAGTCCAGCGATTCTCATGATGCACTCTGCATATAAGTTAAATAAGCACGGTGACAATATACAGCCTTGATGTACTCGTTTCCCAATTTGGAACCAGTGTGTTGTTCCATGTCCAGTTCTAACTGTTGCTTCCTGACCTGCATACAGGTTTCTCAAGGACAGGTCAGAAGCTCTGGTATTCCCATCTCTTTCAGAATTTTCCACAGTTTATTGTGATCCACAAAGTCAGAGGCTTTGGCATAGTCAATAAAGCAGAAATAGATGTTCTTCTGGAATTCTCTTGCTCTCTTGATGATCCAGCAGTGTTAGCAATTTGATCTCTGGTTCCTCTGCCTTTTCTAAAACCAATTTGAACATCAGAAGTTCACGGTTAACGTATTGCTGAAGCCTGGTTTGGGGAATTTTGAGCATTACTTTACTAGCATGTGAGATGAGTGCAATTGTGAGATAGTTTGAGCATTCTTTGGCATTGCCTTTCTTTGGGATTGGAATGAAAACTGACCTTTTCCAGTCCTGTGGCCACTGCATTTGCTGGCATATTGAGTGCAGCACTTTCACAGCATCATCTTTCAGGATTTGAAATAGCTCAACTGGAATTCCATCACCTCCACTAGCTTTGTTTGTAATGATGCTTCCTAAGGCCCACTTGACTTCACATTCCAGGATGTCTGGCTCTAGGTGAGTGATCACACCATCATGATTATCTGGGTCGTGAAGATCTTTTTTGTATAGTTCTTCTGTGTATTCTTGTCACCTCTTCTTAATATCTTCTGCTTCTGTTAGGTCCATACCATTTCTGTCCTTTATCGAGCCCATCTTTACATGAAATGTTCCCTTGGTATCTCTCATTTTCTTGAAGAGATCTCTAGTCTTCCCATTCTGTTGTTTTCCTCTATTTCTTTGCACTGATCCCTGAGGAAGGCTGTTTTATCTCTCCTTGCTATTCTTTGGAACTCTGCATTCAGATGGGAATATTTTTCCTTTTCTCCTTTGCTTTTTGCTTCTCTTCTTTTCACAGCTATTTGTAAGGCCTCCTCAGACAGCCATTTTGCTTTTTTGCTTTTCTTTTCCATGGGGATGTCTTAATCCCTGTCTCCTGTACAATGTCACAACCTCCATCCATAGTTCATCAGGCACTCTGTCTGTCAGATCTAGTCCCTTAAATCTATTTCTCACCTCCGCTGTATAAGGGATTTGATTTAGGTCATACCTGAATAGTCCAGTGGTTTTCCCTACTTTCTTCAGTTCAAGTCTGAATTTGGCAATAAGGAGTTCATGATCTGAGCCACAGTCAGCTTGTTTTTGCTGACTGTATAGAGCTTCTCCATCTTTGACTGCAAAAAATATAATCAGTCTGATTTTGGCTTTGACCATCTGGTGATATCCATGTGTAGAGTCTTCTCTTGTGCTGTTAGAAGAGGGTGTTTGCTATGACCAGTGTGTTCTCTTGACAAAACTCTATTAGCCTTTGCCCTGCTTCATTCTGTACTCCAAGGCCAAATTTGCCTGTTACTCCAGGTATTTCCTGACTTCTTGCTTTTGCATTCCAGTCCCCTATAGTGAAAAGGACATCTTTTTGGCTGTTAGTTCTAAAAGGTCTTGTAGGTCTTCATAGAACCATTCAACTTCAGCTTCTTCAGCATTACTGGTTGGAGCATAGGCTTGGATTACCATGATAGTGAATGGTTTGCCTTGGAAACAAACAGAGGTCATTCTGTCATTTTTGAGATTGCATCCAAGTACTGCATTTTGGACTCTTTTGTTGACTATGATGGCAACTCCATTTCTTCTAAGGGATTCCTGCCCATAGTAGTAGATGTAATGGTCATCTGAGTTAAATTCACCCATTCCAGTCCATCTTAGTCCACTGATTCCTAGAATGTTAACATTCACTCTTGTCATCTCCCATTTGACCACTTCCAATTTGCCTTGATTCATGGACCTAACATTCCAGGTTCCTATGCAATATTGCTCTTTACAGCATCAGACCTTGCTTCTATCACCAGTCACATCCACAACTGGGTATTGTTTTTGCTTTGGCACCATCCCTTCATTCTTTCTGAAGTTACTTCTCCACTGATCTCCAGTAGCATATTGGGCACCTACCAACCTGGGGAGTTCATCTTTCAGTTTCCTATCTTTTTGCTTGTTCATATTGTTCATGGGGTTCTCCAGGCAAGAATACTGAAGTGGTTTGCCATTCCCTTCTCCAGTGGACCACATTCTGTCAGACCTGTCCACCACAGCCCATCCATCCTGGGTGGCCCCACACGGCATGGCTTAGTTTCATTGAGTTAGACATGACTGTGGTCCTGTGATCAGATTGACTAGTTTTTTTGTGATTATGGTTTCAGTGTGTCTGCTCTCTGATGCCCTCTCGCAACATCTACCATCTTACTTGGGTTTCTCTTGGCTTGGACGTGGGGTATCTGTTCACGGCTGCTCCAGCAAAGCGCAGCTTCTGGTCCTTACCTTGGCCGAGGGGTAGCTCCTCTCGGCCGCCGCCCTTGACCTTGGATGTGGGGTAGCGCCTCTATTTCAATATTCTATTGAAAACAATATTCTGTTGTTTTCCTCTATTTCTTTGCATTGATCCCAGAGGAAACAATTATATAACAATAGACTATTGTCCAAGCATAGTATTTGTCCAATGACAAATATGTATTTCTAACTGCAGCTAGAGCTAGGGCTTTCAGTATGCAAAGCTGACCCCTCTCGCTACTACATCAGTGGATGGGTAAGGTTTTTGGATTAAATGAAAATAATTTTGAAGTTGTTCTCTTTTGTTTGTTTGTTTGTTTTGCATGGTTTTTTGCATGGTTTTTTCTTTTTGTCCATTCTATTTCCATAGGATCTTCTGAGGAAAATTGATTTGTTGTTGTTGTCTTGGTTGGTGGGGGGGAAAGTGTCTAATTTCTAGGATCACTGAGCCAGTGAACTCTAAGGGCACTCAGGAAGAAGAAGAATACCTTCTATCTAGCAACCATCAGCCACCCATAGCCTGAACCCTGAGGGAAGGATACTCAGGATGTGAAAGCAAAGGAAACTGGCCCCCAGTAGGTGAGAGGCATATCAAAGCAATGATTTTAGTGAGCCCAGACTATTGTATCTTCCCTAACACAGAAAAGCACTAAAAGTACTAAATTTGGTCTTGGAGTACAGAATGAAGCAGGGCAAAGTCTAACAGAGTATTGCCAAGAGAACTCACTGGTCATAGCAAACACCCTCTTCCAACAACAAGAGAAGACTCTACACATGGACATCACCAGATGGTCAACACTGAAATCAGACTGATTATATTCTTTGCAGCCAAAGATGGAGAAACTCTATAAAATCAGCAAAAACAATATCTAGAGCTGACTGTGGCTCAGATCATGAACTCCTTATTGCCAAATTCAGATTTAAATTGAAGAAAGTAGGGAAAACCACTAGACCATTCAGGTATGACCTAAATTAAATTCCTTGCGACTATATAGTGGAAGTAAGCGTCTTTTAATTTCATGGCTGCAATCACCATCTGCAGTGATTTTGGAGCCCCCAAAAATAAAGTCTGACCCTGCTTTCACTGTTTCCCCATCTATTTCCCATGAAGTGATGGGACCAGATGCCATGATCTTAGTTTTCTGAATGTTGAGCTTTAAGCCAACTTTTTCACTCTCCTCTTTCACTTTCCTCAAGAGGCTTTTCAGTTCCTCTTCACTTTTGGCCAAAAGGGTGGTGTCATCTGCATATCTGAGGATATTGGTATTTCTCCCGGCAATCTTGATTCCAGCTTGTGCTTCTTCCAGCACAGCATTTCTCATGATGTACTCTGCATAGAAGATAAATAAGCAGGGTGACAATATACAGCCTTGATGTACTCCTTTTCCTATTTGGAACCAGCGTGCTGGATTCATAGGGTCGCAAAGAGTCAGGGACGACTGAGCGACTGAACTGAAATGAACAGATATAGTGGAAGTGACAAATAGATTGAGGAGATTAGATATGATAGACAGAGTGCCTGAAGAACTATGGACAGAGGTTCCTGACATTGTACAGGAGGCAGTGATCAAGACCATCCCCAAGAAAAAAGAAATGCAATAAGGCAAAATGGTTGTCTGAGGAGGCCTTACAAACAGCTATGAAAAGAAGAGAAAGGCGAAGGAGAAATGGAACAGTATACCCATTTGAATGCGGAGTTCCAAAGAATAGCAAGGAGAGTTAAGAAAGCTTTCCTCCAGGATCAATGCAAAGAAATAGAGGAAAACAATAGAATGGGAAAGAATAGAGATCTCATCAGGAAAATGAGAGATACCAAGGGAACATTTCATGCAAAGATGGACACAATAAAGGACAGGAATGGTGTGGACCTAACAGAAGCAGAAGATATTAAGAAGAGATTATCAAGAATACACAGAAGAACTATACAGAAAAGATCTTCACAACACAGACAATCACAATGGTGTGTGATCACTCACCTAGAGTCAGACATCTTGGAATGTGAAGTCAAGTGGGGCTTAGGAACCATCACTACAAACAAAGCTAGTGGAGGTGATGGAATTCCAGTTGAGCTACTTCAAATCCTGAAAGATGATGCTGTGAAAGTGCTGCACTCAATACGCCAGCAAATTTGGAAAACTCAGCAGTCGCCATAGGACTGGAAAAGGTAAGTTTTCATCCAATCCCAAAGGAAGGCAATGCCAAAGAATGCTCAAACTACCTCACAATTGCATTCATCTCACATGCTAGCAAAGTAATATTCAAAATTCTCCAAGCCAGGCTTCAAATGAACCGTGAACTTACAGATGTTCAAACTGGATTTAGACATGACAGAGGAACCAGATATCAAAGTGCCAACATCCTTAGGATCATTGAAAAAGGAAGAGAGTTCTAGAAAAATATCTATATCTGCTTTATGACTATGTCGACGCCTTTGACTGTGTAGATCACAACAAACTGAGGAAATTTCTTCAAGAGATGGGAATACCAGACCACCTGACCTACCTCCTGAGAAATCTGAACGCAGGTCAAGAAGCAACAGTTAGAACCGGACATGGAACAACAGACTGGTTCCAAATCAGGAAAGGAGTATGTCAAGGCTGTATATTATCACCCTGCTTATTTAACTTATATGCAGAGTGCATCATGAGAAGTGCTGGACTGAATGAAGCAGAAGCTGGAATCGAGATTGCCAGGGGAAATATCAACAACCTCAGATATATAGATGACACCACCCTTATATCAGAAAATGAAGCAGAACTAAAGAGCCTCTTGATGAAAGTGAAAGAGGAGAGTGAAAAAGTTGGCTTAAAACTCAGCATTCAGAAAACTAAGATCATGGCATCGGGTCCCATCATTTCATGGCAAACAGATGAGGAAACAATGGAAACAGTGAGAAACTTTATTTTGGGGGGCTCCAGAATCACTGCAGATGGTGACTGCAGCCATGAAATTAAAAGATGTTTGCAGCTTGGAAGAATAGTTATGTCCAAACTAGACAGAATATTAAAAAGCAGAGACATTACTTTGCCAACAAAGGTCCATCTACATTACTTTGCCAACAAAGGTCTGTCTAGTCAAAGCTATGGCTTTTCCAGTAGTCATGTATGGATGTGAGAGTTGAATATAAAGAAAGCTGAGTGCTGAAAAATTGATGCTTTTGAACTGTGATGTTGGAGAAGACTGTTGAGAGTCCCTTGGACTGCAAGGAGATCCAACCAGTCCATCCTAAAGGAAATCAGTCCTGAGTGTTCATTGGAAGGACTAATGTTGAAGCTGAAACTCCAGTGCTTTGGCCACCTCACGCAAAGAGCTGACCCATTGGAAATACCCCTGATGCTGGAAAAGATTGAAGGCGGGAGGAGAAGGGGAGGACAGAGGATGAGATGGATGGATGGCGCCACTAACTTGATGGACATGAGTTTGAGTAAACTCCGGGAGTTGTTGATGGACGGGAAGGCCTGGCGTGCCATTGTCCATGGGGTCGCAAAGCATTGGAGTGAACTGAACTGAACAACCATCAGTCACTCCCTACCCTAAGCCCTGAGGGAAGGAAAGTCAGGGTGTGAAAGCAAAGGAAACTGGCCCCAGTAGGCGAGGGGCGTATCAAAGGAATGATTTTAGTTAGCCCAGACTCTTGCATCTTCCCTTACACAGAAAAGCACTGAATTCCTAAACTTGGGTTATCTGCTTTTCTTTAATTAGCAATAACCATTTGATGCTCATACTACCTGCCCTTTGTTGCAGACACCTGGCTCTCCACCACCACCACCACTGCCTCTTGGAGCAGCTCTCTCAGGGTTACTTGAGATGCTGTCTCCAGAACTTGAAGGCCTAAAAATTTCTGCTGATTAAAACATGAATCTCAACTTTTAGGTTGTGAATATTTTTTAAATCGACAGTGACAAGTACTTTAAATGCTAATATTTTAAGTGTACACAGTTAAGTAATATCTATGTTTCCTCCTGTTTTATCCTTTTGTGAGTTTTACTGTGGTTTGCCAACGCCATTTTTTTCCCTGCAGATCAACCCCAATCACTCTGAAACATACACATGCAAACACCAAAGAAAGGTTTTCTGTGAAATGTTCTAGACCCATAACAAAGACATAGGGAAGATAGAGAAGAAAGAGCTCTATCATGGATCATAAGCTGTGTTGTGGTGGGGTACCTATTACAGATCAGTGGGAGAGAAGACACACATCAGACAGGTAATTGTCCAAGAAACCACCCACTGTAATGAGAACACTTGGGACAATGCCTTGAAAGAGCAACATTATCCTTTGAGGGTTGTTGTTCAGTCACTCAGTCCTGTCCCTCTCTGTGACCCCACGGACTGCAGCACGCCAGGCTACCTTGTCCTTCACCATCTCCCAGAGCTTGCTGAAACTCATGCCCATCGAGTCGGTGATGCCATCCAGCCATCTCATCCTCTGTCGTCCCCTTCTCCTGCTGCTCCCAATCCCTCCCAGCATCAGAGTCTTTTCCAATGAGTCAACTCTTCGCATGAGGTGGTCAAAGTATTGGAGCTTCAGCTTCAGCATCATACTTTCCAATGAACACCCAGGACTGATCTCCTTTAGGATGAACTGGTTGGATCTCCTTGCAGCCCAAGGGACTCTCAAGAGTCTTCTCCAACACCACAGTTCAAAAGCATCAATTCTTCGGTGCTCAGCTTTCTTTATGGTCCAACTCTCACATTCATACATGACCACTGGAAAAAACATAAGTGACTATACAGACCTTTGTTGGCAAAGTAATATCTCTGCTTTTTAATATGCTGACTAAGTTTCTTGTAGCTTTTCTTCCAAGGTGCAAGCGTCTTTTAATTTCATGGCTACAGTCACCATCTGCAGTGATTTTGGAGCACAAGAAAGTAAAAGTTGTCACTGTTTTCATTGCTTCCCCATTTATTTTCCATGAAGTGATGGAACCAGATGCCATGAACTCAGTTTTTTTGAATGTTGAATTTTAAGCCAGCATTTTCACTCTCTTCTTTCACCATTATCAAGAGATTCTTTCGTTCTTCTTTGCTTTCTGCCAAGAGGGTAGTGTCATCAGCATATCTGAGATTATTGGTATTTCTCCTGGTAATCTTGATTCCACCTTGTGCTTCATCCAGCCCAGCACTTCACTTGATGTCCTCTGCATATAAGTTAAATAAGCAGGGTGACAGTATACAGCCTTGACGTACTCCTTCCCCAATTTGGAACCAGTCCATTGTTTCAAGTCCAATTCTAACTGTTGCTTCTTGACCTACATACGGACTTGCAGGAGGCAAGTCAGGTGGTCTGGTATTCCCATCTTGAAGAATTTTCCAGTTTATTGTGACCCACACAGTCAAAGGCTTTAGCATAGTCAATGAAGCAGAAGTAAATGTTTTTCTGGAATTCTCTTGCTTTTTCTATGATCCAGTGGAATTGGACAATTTGATCTCTGGTTCCTCTGCCTTTTCTAAATCCCACTTGAACATCTGGAAGTGCTTTGTTCACATATTGGTGAGGCCTGACTTGGAGAATTTGGAACATTACTTTGCTAGCCTGTGAAATGACTGCAAGTGTTCAGTAGTTTGAACATTCTTTGGCATTGCCCTTCTTTGGGATTGGAATGAAAACTGACCTTTTCCAATCCTGTGGCCACTGCTGAGTTTTCCATATTTGCTGGTATATTGAGTGCAGCACTTTCACAGCATCATCTTTCAGGATTTGGGATAGCTCAGCTGGAATTCCATCACCTCCACTAGCTTTGTTTGTAGTGATGCTTCCTAAGGCCCACTTGACTTCACATTCCAGGATGTCTGGCTCTAGGTGAGTGATCACACCATCATGGTTATCTGGGTCATGAAGACCTTTTTTGTATAGTTCTTCTGTGTATTCTTGCCCCCTCTTCTTAATCTCTTCTGCTTCTGTTAGGTCCATACCATTTCTGTCCTTTATTGTGCCCATCTTTGCATGAAATGTCCCCATTCTGTTGTTTTCCTCTATTTCTCTGCACTGTTCACTTAGGAAGGCTTCCTTTGAGTGTTAAATGGGATCAGCAGCCACTGTCCTCAATCTCAGCACCAGGATAAGCAGGTCTGGCAGTGTGAGAGGAAAAACTTGATGTAATGGAGGTCTGGACTGAAGCAAGCAGCCTGTCTCAATATCTATATGGATTGATATGGAGATAAGAGATAAGGGTGATCATAAAATTAAAGACAGTATACGGTTTCATATTTCACTACTTGAGAAACTACTGTGACTTCTGCTCCAGATCTTGTAAACTGGAAGAAGAGGTAGGGAAAAGTTGTATTAGAATAACAATATTATAAAGAACCTGATTGAACCCTAGTGATTCCTTTCTTTCTTTTCCTGACTTTAATGCCTTGGATCATATATCAATTGCTTCTTCATTTATAACAACCACACTTTGTTCATATCTCTGTTATAACACCTCACTCTTTATAAATATTTCCCTGTCTGAGTCTTATGCTTGTCGACTTAAAAAAATATTCACAACCTAAAAGTTAAGAGTTATCTTTTACTTTGTGGGAATTCTACAAGCCCGGGAGACAGCGTCTCGAGTGTCCCTGAGAGAACTGCTCTGAGGAGGTGAGTGGGAGAGCCAGGTTGTATATACAAGTTTTGCAACAAAGGGCAGGTAGTCTGAACATCAAAAGATTATTGTTAACTAAAGAAAATCAAATTAAGGGACTTAGCACTTTTCTGTATTTGGGAGGATGCGGGAGTCTGTGCTCCCTGAAATCGTTCCTTCCACATGCACCTCAGCTGTCCAGCCAGTGTCCTGTGTTTTCACTTCCTAAGCTCTCAGGGAGTGGCTGCAGCCTGATGGTGGCAGATGGCAGGTCTTCTTCTCCTTTCTGAGTGCCCTTGGGCTCACCAGCTTGTTTTTGAGGGCTGCAATCACTGATGACTCTGACATCCTTATTTACTGATATGGCAGGAAATATATCATTCCTCATATACTGTGACTGCACAGAGAAGCTGTATCTTTGTTTCTGTCTTTGTCTCAATAAGGCCTTACAGAGTGCCCTGCATGTATCAGTGGTTCAATAAATAGGTGTTGGAAGTCGTTGAATATGGCCTTATTTAAAAAGCTATAATTTAGCCAAACATATTTATGAAGCACCTTCCCTGTGCCAGGGACTGTGCTAGATGTAGGGTCTGTAATGGCAAAGAACACTGGTATGAACTGGAGTTCAAATTACAATACAGGAACTTGCAAAAGAAAAGAACTAAGCAAAATATTTACTACATGATTACAATGTTAGTGAAGAAAATACTAATAGGTTGCTACTGGAGAACCTACTTTAGGTTGAGTAGGTGACATTCTCAGATGACATTTAAACTGACAGCTCTGGGTTAGAAGAAACTGGTTCAGTTCAGTGCTTGGTCATGTCCAATACTTTGTGACCCCATGGACAGCAGCATGCCGGGCCTCCCTGTCCATCACCAACTCCCAGAACTTGCTCAGACTCATGCCCATTGAGTCAGTGATGCCATCCATCCATCTCATCCTCTGTCATCGGCTTCTCCTCCTGCCTTCAATCTTTTCCAGCATCACGGTCTTTTCCAAGCAGTCAGTTCCTTGCATCAGGTGGCCAAAGCACTGAAGCTTCAGCTCCAGCATCAGTCCTTCCAATGAACACCCAGGACTGATTTCCTTTAGGATGGACTGGTTGGATCTCCTTGCTGTCCAAGGGACCCTCTTGAGTCTTCTCCAACACCATAGTTCAAAAGCATCAATTTTTGGTGCTCAGCTTTCTTTTGATCCAAACCTCACTTCCACACATGATTACTGGAAAAACATAACTGACTATATAGACCTTTGTTGGCAAAGTAATGTCTCTGCTTTTTAATATGCTGACTAAGTTTCTCATAGTTTTTCTTCCAAGGAGCAAACATCTTTTAATTTCATGGCTGCAGTCACCATCTGCAGTGATTTTGGAGCCCAAGAAAATAAAGTCTCTCACTGTTTCCATTGTTTCCCCATCTATTTGCCATGAAGTGGTGGGACCTGATGCCATGATCTCAGTTTTCTGAATGTTGACTTTTAAGCCAGCATTTTCACTCTCTTCTTTCACTTTCATCAAGATACTCTTCAGTCTTCACTTTTTGCCATAAGCATGGTGTCATCTGCATATCTGAGGTTATTGGTATTTCTCCTGGATATTTCCCTTGGTAATCTTGATTCCAGCTTGTGCTTCATCCAGCCTGACATTTTACTTGATGTCCTCTGCATATAAGTTAAATAAGCAGGGTGAAAATATACAGCCTTGATGTATTCCTTCCCCAATTTGGAATCAGTCCATTGGTCCACGTCTGGTTCTAACTGTTTCTTCTTCTTGACTTGCATACAGGATTCACAGGAGGCAGGGCAGGTGGTCTGGTATTCCCATTTCTTGAAGAATTTTCCAGTTTGTCGTGATCAAAGGCTTTAGCATAGTCAATGAAGCAGAAGTAAACATTTTTCTGGAATTCTCTTGCATTTTCTATGATCCAGTGGAATTGGGCAATCTTATCTCTGGTATCTCTGCCTTTTCTAAATCCAGCTTGAACATCTAGAAGTTCTCGGTTCATGTACTACTGAAACCTAGCTTGGAGAATTTTGAGCATTACTTTGCCAGCATGTGAGATGAGTGCAATTGTGCAACAGTTTGAACATTCTTTGGCATTGCCTTTCTTTGGGATTAGAAAGAAAACTGACCTTTTCCAGTGGAGCTATTTCAAATACTAAAAGATGATGTTATTAAAGTGCTGCACTCAATATGCCAGCAAATTTGGAAAACTCATCAGTGGCCACAGGACTAGAAAATGTTAGAAAGAATTGGTTAAATGTATGTAAGGAGAAGACCAGCCAAGGTTATGAGAATAGCCTTCCCCATTTTACAGATGGAGAAAGGGTTGTGTTTTATATATGTTGATTTGAGACACCATGGAACATTTGAATAGCATTATATATTATACAGTACTTAGATCTCAAACTTTCTTCATGTATGAAATAGTATTACCAACCTCACAGGTTGTTGTGACAATTTAATGAGGTAAAGTATTTAGAGCATTAGCCCATTACCAAGTTCACAGTGTCAACTAAAAAATACAGTCACAACTGAAAGTTGAGAGTTATATTTATTTGATGGGCATTTTTAAGACTTCAAGTCCCAGTGAGAGAAGGCGAGTGTGGGATGTTTCGAAAGAACAGCATCGAAACATGTATATTATCTGTAGTGAAACAGATCACCAGCCCAGGTTGGATGCATGAGACAAGTGCTCGGGCCTGGTGCACTGGGAAGACCCAGAGGAATCGGGTGGAGAGGGAGGTGGGAGGGGGGATCGGGATGGGGAATACATGTAACTCCATGGCTGATTCATGACAATGTATGACAAAACCCACTTCAATATTGTAAAGTAATTAGCCTCCAACTAATAAAAATAAATGAAAAAAAAAAAAAAAAAAAAAAGACTTCAAGCCCCAGAGGCAGCATCCCAAGTAACCCTGAGAAACTGCTCCAATGAGGTGGGGGAAGGAGTCAGATTAGTATTTTTTTTTTCCTAAAAGATTGCCTTTTTTAATTTTAGGAGTCAGATTATATAGACGTTTGCAACACAAAGGGCAGGTCATCTGAACATCGAGGATTATTGTTAATTAAGGAAAACCGGACATCTCAAGTTAAGGAATTTAGTGCTCTTCTATGTATGGAAAAAGGCAGGCATCTGGGCTCACTGAATTCATTTGTTTCCTAGGCATCTTAGCTATCTGGGGCCAAATCCTGCTTCTGGATTGTTGGCATCCCTAGTCCCTGGTTCTGCACAGGGAGCGGTGGACGGGACTGATGGCGTGTGCCTCCTTACATCCTCCCAGCGCCTCAGGGCTCACTCTTGCTGCTTACAAGGAAGTGACTGTGCCTGTCCAGTAGCCAGCACTGTTCTTCCTAGGCTCAGGGATTCACATTCGGAAGGCTGGAACCCCTGATGGTGTAACATCCTTGCTTACCTCTGTGGCAGGAAACCAAGCATATTAGTTAGAAGTGTTTTTTTAATAGCACTAGAGAGAGAGGCCTAGACTTTAATGAGAATATTGAGAGCCCCAGAACAGAGATGTGCCTAGATTTGGGACAAACTGATTTTGATGTCTCTGAGACTCCATCTCCTTCTCTGGCCATTGCTTTTGTATCTGTGCAGGTTTTTGCTAAATGCATCTGCTTCTCAGGTTTGCCCAGCAGGAAACATGGCTCCTAGAACTTGCAGTTTCTGTGTTCAGGTGTCCAGAAATATACTAGTGGCTTTTTTTTTTTTAATTTCCCAGGAAAAATATGTGATTAGATTAGGTTCTAATTGGACTAGATCAAGGTCTCACCCAAGACTAGTCAAATGAGGGGTGAACAAAGTCATATATACTGTAGGCACTGATGAAATTGGGTTTAGTGGATCAGATAGTAAAGATTCTGCCTGGAATGCAGGAGGTTAAGGTTCAATCCATGACTCAGGAAGATCCCCTGGAGAAGGAAATGGCAACCTCCCGGGTATTCTTGCTGGGAGAATTCCATGGACAGAGGATCCTGGTGAACTACAGTCCATGGGGTTGCAAAGAGTTAGCCATGACCAAGCAATTAACATACACACACACTGATGAAATTATGTATACAACAGTGTGGCAGAGGGAATACTGTCCAAAAAGAGAAATATAACAGACCAAATCTTAGGTGTTCATTTTACTTTGAGTCTCCTCTGTGTGAAATGTTACCTTATTGTGTGTCTCATGCTCCATTGTGTCCAACTCTTCGTGACCCCATGGACTGTAGCCCACCAGGCTTCTCTGTCCATGGAGTTCTCCAGGCAAGAATACTAGAGGGATTGCCATTTCCTCCTCCAGGAGATCTTCCTGATCCAGGGGTCAAATCCGGGTCTCTCCATTTCAGGTAGATTCTTTACCATCTGAGCCACCAGGGAAGCCCAATTATATATTTTAAGTACATTTCATCCTCTTATGTTTTCAATGAATACAGAGATTTTCTTTTTACTATCTTCTAACTAATATCCACCTTAATGACTTCTGTATTCTGTTGAGAATTTAGGAAACATGCTAACTAACACTGATTCTCTTAAGAATTTCTTTGAAGTAATTGTTACTGATAATCTTATTTTTATCACCAATAAGTTTGCTTTATTTAACTCTTTGTTTCTGATTTAGTGATTCAAATTAACTGAAAACTGTGACTAGAAGTAAAGAATGCTAGTAGAAAAAGATAACTAAAATACTGATATTCTCAAATAACTTTTTAAAAGATAGTGAATCCATAAAATAAGAATATAATGTCATAGGAAAAAGAATGTTCAGAGAACAAAAGGTAGAACAGAAAGACAAAAAGAAAGAAAAATAGAAAAAATAATTTAATGGTTCATCTATCAGGTTCAAAGTGAAGGAAAAATCAAAGCAATAATACAGCAGAATTTTTCTTAATTGCAGGGTATTTGTTTCCAAAGGATTGCCCAATACAATACTGAATGTCTAATACCACAGATGTAAACAGGCTTAAGCCAAGATAAAATTTTATAATTTTAAAACATTTTATTATTAGAAAATAATAGAGAGATCCTAACAGCTTCTTGAGATTAAAAAAAAAAAAAGATGAGGAGGGAATCATATTCATTTACAGTTGCATCTAACTGCCCATTAGCAACATCAAAAGCTAGAGGACAGGATATGTTCCAGTGTCTCCTCATTTATAGTCTATGAGAACTTGAATAGAATTTGTATCATACTGTTATGTGAAAAATTATATAAATCTCAATTATGTTGAATTGGTTCATAATGCTTTTCAGATCTACTATATCCTTCTACTTCTCTATATTTTCATTCTATTAATTTTTGAGAGTTTGATATTGAAACTCCAACTAGAATCTTAATTTATCTACTTAAAGAAATAATTATAATATATAGTGGAACTGTATGTAACCTTGTGCTGTATTTTCCAAGTCACTTTTAAATGTGTTATATTTTCATAATTTAAAAAATAAAAAATTATAAACAGATAATAACAACATAGTATGTAGCTTATAGTAAGTATTTAATATATACCACTGAACATCTCATTTTCCTCAAAATAAATATCACAAGAAAAGAAAACTAGAGGACAATGGAGAATTGAATTGCAACTTCTGAAGTAAAATACATCCAACTTAGAATCTGATACCTAGCCAAACTATCAATAAAATGACAGCATAAAATACATACATTTTAAGATATATGAATTCAAAAAAATATATCTCTTATATTCCTTTTCTTAGAAAGCATAGGAGGAATGCTCCATCAAAGTCAAGTGTTCATGCTCAGTCTTGTCCAGCTCTATGAACTATTGCCCACCAGGCTCCTCTGTCCACAGGATTCCCCAGGCTAGAATACTGGAGTGGGTTGCCATTTCCTTCTCCAGGGGATCTTCCCAACCCAGGGATTGAACCTGCATCTTCTGCATGGGCAGGCAGATTCTTTACCACTCAGCCACTAGGGAAGCTCCAACATAATTGAAGAGTACACCTAGGAAGAAGTAGACATGAGATTCAGGAAAGCAGGAATTCAGCACGGGAGAGGTAAAGCCCAAGAGGATACCAAAGGGGAGTTGCAGGATCCCAGTTGTGCAGCAGGCAGCAAGTTCCAGTTAGGGCAGGAGAACAGAAGGTACCCAGAAGGGATGCCTTCAGGAATAAAGCATTGATAAAAGAAATATAAGTATAATGTGCCACTTTGCTTGGCAGTGAATAATAAATGGAAAGTGATAATAATAAAAACGCAAAATATAACTTTAACAAGAGAATATATTACAATTCTGTTTGAAGATGTGGGTGGGATGGGGAGAAATGTGCTCAGTGAAGACTGTGGGAAATAGCTAAATTCTCCCTTTTCATAGTTGTGAGAATATAGAGAATATCTAAAGTTGAAACATTAATACTACTGTAGGTGTGTTATTTAGAATTATGGAAGTAAAAATATCAAATAAAACTATCAAGAGTTCACAGTGGTTGCCTCTTGAGAAAGGGAGTTGTATGAAGAGTGAAACAATAATTTGTTTTTCATCATGTCTTATCTGATTCTTTGAGTACATGATAAAAAAACAAGCACTAAATTTACAAAGAGAGAAAGTCATGGTCCCTGCCAATTACCAATTTTTGTCAAGAGAAATATTCAAGAAAGTCACGTGAAGCTTATTATTTTTAAAAATTTACATGTTCTCCTGTTCAGTAGTTGTTTTCAAATACTCTGTTTTTGTCTGTTATCTCTGTGGCGACACAGCAGTTTCAGAATTTACACTTGAATGACTAGCGAAGACTGAAGACAGTAGATTTTCTGAAAAGCCCTTTGAAATTTTATAGTCAAAATGAGAGGAAATCTTCTTGTGAAAGACTGCTGACCTACAAGAAGTAAAGTTTTTAAATATCAATTTACCCAACTACTGCTACATCCCATTCTTAAATTGTTTATATGCAAAACTGTATAACCAGTTATAAATTATATATTTTTGTCATTTGGATTGGGAAAAGGTAAATTCTCCACACACTGTAGCATTCATTGAAAACTTGAAATACTTGCTTCATCAACAGACCTAAGATGGACTCCCTAGAAAACATGGCAGTACAAAGGACAAAGGAACCCATGTGGAAAAAGCGGCTAACAGTGGGATTACAATTTATTTCCAGACTGACCACACTGAGTGTCTTTTCCCAGGAAACTGGAGCAATACAGCTAAACTTACACTTGAAACATGTACCACTAAGCATGTAAGACCATATTATTGGAAAAATCCTCTTGACAATGAGCAGATGACTGAAACACAGCTCTGAAAATGTTCAGAAAGTCTATATTTATAAAGCTTTGAACATTTCTGAAAATTTCTGGAATAATTTTCCACTCACCCCCAAAACGTGGAGCTAGAATCTGAAACCTGATCTTTGCCATAATAATTATAAGTACAGACCATCTATGTACTACAGGCAAAATACCACGTGACTGATGGTAATCTCCACTCGCCTTCCGTTTCCTCCTCAGATCCTCTCTCCTTCCTTTCCATCCCTGATCAGGGCCCTGCTTGGACAGGAAGGGCTGTCCTGTAGAGAACACTTCAGTGGGCTTCCAGTTAGGTTAGATGTTTGGAGGTGTTGGAGGGAGATGGACTGCAGGACAGACGTGCAATCAGTGGGCAATTCATTCCTCTAGTTCCTGAGTGCTGCAGGTTGACCGCATCCCTCTAAGAAAGTCACAGCTTGTTCTGGGCAGCCCTCTCCAGGGTCTCTGTAAGCAGCCCTTCCTGTCTCCTGTCCAAGCCTAAAGGCGGGAATGCTCCTCCTCACTACCTGTCCTCAGATACTACATCACTTGCTGCTGCTGTTCCTGAAAACCCACCCGTATCATTGTAAACAGTTCCTCTCCTCAGCTCTCCTCATTAGCAGTTTGTATGAGTGTGTATGAATCTGTTTCCTGGTGAAACCTTTATAAATGCACACACACAGTCTCATTTATTTCCCCAAGAAGACTTTGCATATTATATCCTTTTTACAATGAAGAAACGAAGAGTAAGAGAAGTTAAACGATTTTTCAAAATCTAGTAACAGTGTCAAGATTCAATTACACTGCCTCTAGAGACATTTATTCAGGCGATGAGAAATCATGTCTGCACCCCCAGAAAGTTCTTTTTTCTTTTTGAATTTGGCTGCCTCAGGTCTTCATTGTGACGCAGGATCTTCCTTGCATCATGCGGAATCTTTCTTTGTGGAACATGAAGTCTGGTTGCAGCCCACGGGCTTCTGCAGTTGCAGCGCATGACAGGATCTTAGGTCCCCAGACAAGGACTGAGCCCACCTTCCCTGCATGGCAAGGCAGATTCTTTACCACTGGACCACCAGGTCATGTCCCCTAGAAAGTTCTTAAAATTTGGAATCATGCGGACTTTGATTAACATCTCAAAAACTTTGCTAAGGATGCTTAGTGATTCAACTCAATAATTGTCAGGGAGGAAGTCAGCAGTTACTGGAGAAACAGTTACTTTGATTTTGGCTAAACACTCAGGCTTCTGACCAAAAAATAAAATAAAATAAAGCATGCTGGATAGAGTGGTACACGGTACCCAGCAAAGGCCCCTGTTGCCTGTCATTCACTCTACTTATTCATCTGTTATCTCCAGCCTCTCCTCCCCTTTCTTCAAGCTGTTAAATTGAGAACACAATTTTCTGCAGTCCCCTCCTCTTATCTTCCCACCTCACCCTGTCCAGTTTGTGGAGGTGCTTACTGGGATTTTACCATTCTAGAGCTGAGCCATCAGACTGTAAATCATCCTGGAAAAACTGTCCATCTAGGTTCCATTTTTCTGCCATTTGGCAGTGGGGCAAACATGAGGTTAAAGAGAGAAGGTAAAATGATAAGAGCTGGCTTAGTTTAGTTCTGTTTCGTCCCTTTACCTTTTCTTCTGAGTCATAAAGCTAAGAAAATAAGAGTTCTCATATCACAATGGTCTAGTTAAAAGTAGTAACAGTAATAAATCTAACAACAAGAGAATCGACTGCCATAGATGCAGACCCAGTGCTAAGTGAGTCCCACTCAGACGTGACCTCATTTATCCTGTACCACAACCCGATGAGGCAGGTATTGTATTACTCCATTTTTTAGCCAAAAAAACCCCCTGAGGCTTAGGCAGATTAAGCAGTTTGCCCTAGTTTCACAGCTGAAAACTAAGTTCAATTGCAACATTAGCATGTGTGCTGCAAGTCACTGGGCCTCCAAGTCAGTGGAGGAAGGGCCTGACTCCTGAGCCGGTGGGTCATGGGTGCAGTTTCACATTGCCGGCCACTGGCTGGTGGTGTGATTGAGTCACCAGAGCCTTCTATGTGTCCATCTGTCCATTCTCAGAGAGCTAATGAAGTGTTGGGTAAATCATCAGGAAATCAGGTAAATGAGCTTCACTATTGGAGCTTAACTCTGACATAAATGTCACCACTGACTTGACGGACATGAGTTTGAGCAAGCTCCGGGACTTGGTGATGGACAGGGAAGCCCGGTGTGGAGTCCATGGGGTCACAAAGAGTCGGACGTGACTGAGCAACTGAACTGAACTCACATATTCAACATTGTCCTCTGAAAATACTACTCTGTGAAGGGCAGTAGAAAAAGCGATTATGTCGAGTGCTAGGAAGCCCACACTTCTTTTCCCATGTTATTTACTTCTCTTGGTATTTAGTATAAATGGTTGTTGTTGTTTAGTTGCTAAGTCATGTCTGACTCTGTGACCCCATGCACTGTAGCCTGTCAGGCTCCTCTGTCCATGGGATTTCCCAGGCAAGAACACTGCAGTGGGTTGCCATTTCCTCCTCCAGAGGATCTTCCTGACCCAGAGATCGAACCTGTGTCTCCTGCATCGGCAGGAGGATTCTTTACTGCCGGGCCATCAGGAAAGCCCAATATAAATGGTAAGAAGGCTTTAAAGCTTGAAATAAATCCGAGGTGTCCTTCTAAAAGGCTCAAAAGGAAAAAAAGTGTTTTCAAAAATGTGCTTCTTTCCATTTTAAGTATTATATATTGGTTAAACACTAACCCACAAGGAAGTGATTTAATCTGTGGTGTCTTCTAATGAAACTATTGTCATGCTGAGTACAGAAGTCTGGGTTTCCTCTGGACACTAAGAATTTATTGTTCTCACATGTAAAATCTGACTTGATAAGTCCCCTCTGTTTCACGATTTTAACATCAGGCTCTGGTTAGGGATTTGATTTGATACACTGTCCCTGTCAGCTCTTGTGTAGCCTACTTTTTATCACAGTTCAAAGGGAGTACGTGAAAGACTTGCTTATGGTAAGTAGGTCACCAGAGACATATGTCAGACCTGAGGAATCCTAGAATTCCTGCTACTTAGAACGCTCTCCATGGCGATCTGAGGAGCTGGCTCACACCTTAATAATGTTGTTGGGTGATACCAGCCGCCTTGGGAAGACGTAGAACCAGTCATGCCTCACTAGGGAAATCTGCCTAAGAGGTACCGATCCCCAGTGGACCTCATTAGAGAAAATTCATACAAGCACACAGCCTGCTTTTTCTAGTACAAAGAAGTGGCATGAAGTTAGAAAGCTTCCACTTAGGAGACAGGAAATGTTCCAGTTAGAAACTTGCATTCCAGCTCACGTTCTCAGAAGTTTAAAAGACAAGTGTGTTAGTTGCTCAGTCATGTCCAACTCTTTGCGACCCCATGGACTGTAGCCCCACCAGGCTCCTCTGATCATGGGTTTCTCTAGGCAAGAATACTGGAGTGTGTTGCCTTTCCCTTCTCCAGGGCATCTTCCCGACCCAGGGATCAAACCCAGGTCTCCTGCTTTGCGGGAAGGTTCTTTACCATCTGAGCCACCAGGGAAGCCCTTTAAGACAAGAAGGCCTTACAAAAGATACTAAAAAAAAATTGTCACCAACCTATTTCCTTTAAGGCCAGGCTATAGCCAATCACATTAGACTCCATTTATATTGTTCTGTTCCTATCAATATTGTTTCTCAGTAGTAATAACACATAATTGTTCTTTGTTTGATTTTTCCTTCATAAAATGGCTAAGTACTTTGACTTGATTTTCTCAATAGACTGCATCCATTTTATAAATATTAGATCAGTGATGGACTTCTTAAAGACAGGCCATTGTATTAAGTCAGAGAAATGAGAAATTAGCCAAGGAACAGTTCATTTTGCATGATATAAATGTTTTCTAATTTATAGTCTAATCAGCTCTTTGAATCTACATTAATTGCATCAAGAAATTCTTTACCTTCTAAAAGTTTGACTTTAATCTTCATTGGCTATCATTCAAATTTGGCTCTTGAAGGAAATAAAAACAAAGTTATTTATATCACAACATTTAGGTGTTTATAAATAAGGTTCTTAATTATAATCTTTAATTACATGTCAATTACCACAACTTGATTCTGACATAGAAAATAAACTTATGGTTACCAAAGGGGAAAAGGGGTGGGGAGGGGTAAATCAGGAGTTTGGGATGAACAGACGTGCAGTACTATATAAAATGGATAAACAACAAGGACCTATTGTATAGCACAGGGAACTTTATTTAACATCTTGTAATAACCTGTTACAAGACAGTGGGAAAGACTGAAGCAGGAGGAGAAGGGGATGACAGAGGATGAGATGCTTGGATGGCATCACCAACTCGACGGACGTGAGTTTGACTAAACTCCGGGAGTTGGTGATGGACAGGGAGGCCTGGCGTGCTGCAGTCCATGGGGTCGCAAAGAGTCAGATATTACTGAGTGACTGAACTGAATTGAATAACTTCTACTAGAAAAGAATATGAAAAAGAATATATATATGTACATACGAAACTGAATCTCTATGCTGTCCACCTGAAATATTGTAAATCAACTCTACTTCAATTTTTAAAAGTGTAAAAACAAACAAACAAAAAATCCTTGATTCTGAAATCTAGATCTCCATGCTTAAAATTCGCTAGGTCTCATACTTCTGGACTTGAACTAGTACAATAGAGATGGGGTCAGAGTAGACTTTCCATTCATGGCAGTTAGGTTTCCCAAGCATAAGAGGGTACTTTTTGAAGTTGACCATAAATTACAGCTTCATATTATACAAAACAGTGCCTCTCAACTGCCATACAGCTTGATTTCTTTAGGCATATCCTGGAAAAATGAAGCCATTAGCGTACACGGGGCTGAATTTCAGGTTGTTAGAACACAACGGTCAAAGAATCACCCTCTCCCTAAAAGCTCTTCTCCTGTATACTATCCAAACCAATAGAAGAATGTGTTGTTAACTGCTCATATTCATAGGAATTGGTTCCTTGCCAGACTCTTAAAACACATTTATTGGATTTATAAAGATTTGCCACTAAACCATCTATTGTCTTTATAATTATCTTCTTTTATGGTTGAGAAATAAATATAAAGCAGGAAACACTTAAAAAGTGTGCTTTAAAAAAATGGAACTACCATATGATCTAGCCACCCCACTACTGGGCATATATATCAAAGAAAACCTTAATTCAAAAGATACATGCACCCCAATGCTCACTGCAGCACTATTCACAATAGTCAGGACATGGAAGCAACCTAGATGTCCATCAAGAGAGGGATGGATGAAGAAGATGTGGTACACATATACAAGGAAATATTACTCAGCCATAAAAAGGAATGAAATTAGGTCATTTATAGAAATGTGGATGGACCCAGGGACTAGCATACAGAGCAAAGTAAGTCAGAAGGAGAAAAATATCATACAATAAGAGATATATGTGAAATCTAGAAACAAATGGCACAGATGAACCTGTTTGCAGAGCATAGACTGAGACACAGATGTAGAGAACAAGCGTATGGGCACCAAGAGGGGACGGCAAGGCTGGGATGAGCTGGGAGATTGGGACGGACACGCACACACTGCTGACACCGGGTGTAACTCAGAGCCCACTGCACAGCTTGGGCAACCCTACTGAGCGCTCTGCGGTGACCTCAAAGGGAAGGCAATCCAAAAGAGGGCAGGTGTATACACACAGCTGAGTCACTTCGCTGTGCGGTGGAAACTAACACAACACTGTCAAGCAACTGAACTCCAGTAAAAATTAATTTCAAAAAAGTCTGCTTTACAACAGAACTTTGTCTCAAGGCTAGAGTAACACACAGGCATATCTTAAGTGAATATTCCTCTAGCAAATAGCTATTTCCATGCCCCCACATGCCCACTTCCACAGTTTATTGATATCTTTGCTATAGCAGAGATTATTTCTCTGATTGTTTCTTCTTTTTCTTTCATTGAGATACAGCTTTTGCACATGGAAACCGAGCCATCTCTGCTATATGACTGGACTTGGGCCAAAGAGATCTGAGCAGAAAGAATATACTCAACATGTCATTCTTGCCCCTGAACTACACAAATGAGGGCAACACTGTAGGGATGACGAGCACAAATCCTATGTGGTAATTCATGAAAAATGATTCTGATGTCAAATGCGTTTGCATTCTATACCACCCTCTTGGATATGGTCATGCATATTAACATACTAAAGGCTACAAAACCCTCCTTTTTAAATACAACTGTTGAGTTTTGTTTAATCTGGTGTTTCTCAAACTTATTTGACCATGGAACCCTTTTCACATAACGTCTGTTTATAGAGACTTTACTATTCCAAAAATCAAATTTTAGGAAATTCTGCTTTAAAACAGTGGCTCTCAAACTTTAATATGCATTACAATCACCCTGGTGGGCTTGTTAAAATGCAAACAGCTGGGACACACCCTCAGCATTTCTGAGTTAGCAGGTCTGTGGTGGGGGCCAAGAATTCCTAAGTCTAAAAGCTCCAGGTGGTGATGATGATGTTGCTGCCTGTGGACCACACTTTGAGAACTACTGTTAAAGAGTAGAGAAATTCCATCAGGCTCTCTCATGTTATTTCCTACAGTGATGCTTCTCAAACTTGAAAGTGCATGCCACTCACCTGGTGTTCTTTTAGAAATATAGATTCTGGTTTATAGTAGATC